>NC_092034.1:17776643-18061643 GCF_042242105.1 Pempheris klunzingeri
GATCAGTAGTGGAGGTGACATCAGTTGATGAGCTCGTTACAACAGTTGTTGCAGAATGTTCAGTTGTGGAGGTGCCCTCAGTTGATTCACTTGTTACAATAGTTGTACCTGTTTCCTCAGTTGTAATGCTTCCATCAGTTGTTCTACTTGTTGCAAAAGTTGTGTCAGATTGATCAGTTGTGGAGGTGACATCAGTTGATCCACTTGTTACAAGAGTTGTGTCAGATTGATCCGTTGTGGAGGTGCCATCAGTTGATCCACTTGTTACAACAGTTGTGTCAGATTGATCAGTGGTGGAGGTGACATCAGTTGATCCACTTGTCAAAACAGTTGTGTCAGATTGATCAGTTGTGGAGGTGTCGTCAGTTGATCCACTTGTTACAACAGTTGTGTCAGATTGATCAGTAGTGGAGGTGCCCTCAGTTGATCCACTTGTTACAAGAGTTGTGTCAAATTGATCAGTTGTGGAGGTGACCTCAGTTGATCCACTTGTTACAATAGTTGTCCCTGTTTCCTCAGTTGTTCCACTTGTTACAACAGTTGTGTCAGATTGATCCATTGTGGAGGTGACGTCAGTTGATCCACTTGTTACAACAGTTGTATCAGATTGATCAGTTGTGGAGGTGCCCTCAGTTGATCCACTTGGTACAAGAGTTGTGTCAGATTGATCAGTTGTGGAGGTGACATCAGTTGATGAGCTCGTTACAACAGTTGTTGCAGAATGTTCAGTAGATGAAGGGCCATCAGTTGATCTACTTGTTACAAGAGTTGTGTCAGATTGATCCATTGTGGAGGTGACATCAGTTGATCCACTTGTTACAACAGTTGTGTCAGATTGATCAGTTGTGGAGGTGCCCTCAGTTGATCCACTTGTTACAATAGTTGTTCCTGTTTCCTCAGTTGTAATGCTTCCATCAGTTGTTCTACTTGTTACAAAAGTTGTGTCAGATTGATCAGTTGTGGAGGTAACATCAGTTGATGAGCTCGTTACAAAGGTTGTTGCAGAATGTTCAGTCGATGAAGGGCCTTCAGTTGTTCCACTTGTTACAAGAGTTGTGTCAGATTGATCAGTTGTGGAGGTGACATCAGTTGATCCACTTGTTACAAGAGTTGTGTCAGATTGATCAGTTGTGGAGGTGACATCAGTTGATCCACTTGTTACAAAAGTTGTGTCAGATTGATCAGTTGTGGAGGTGCCCTCAGTTGATCCACTTGTTACAATAGTTGTTCCTGTTTCCTCAGTTGTAATGCTTCCATCAGTTGTTCTACTTGTTACAAAAGTTGTGTCAGATTGATCAGTTGTGGAGGTGACATCAGTTGATGAGCTCGTTACAACAGTTGTTGCAGAATGTTCAGTCGATGAAGGGCCTTCAGTTGTTCCACTTGTTACAAGAGTTGTGTCAGATTGATCAGTTGTGGAGGTGCCCTCAGTTGATCCACTTGTTGCAATAGTTGTTCCAGTTTCTTCAGTTGTAATGCTTCCATCAGTTGTTCTACTTGTTACAAAAGTTGTGCCAGATTGATCAGTTGTGGAGGTGACCTCAGTTGATCCACTTGTTACAAGAGTTGTGTCAGATTGGTCAGTTGTGGACGTATCGTCAGTTGATGAGCTCGTTACAACAGTTGTTGCAGAATGTTCAGTAGATGAAGGGCCATCAGTTGATCTACTTGTTACAAGAGTTGTGTCAGATTGATCAGTTGTGGAGGTGACATCAGTTGATCCACTTGTTACAAAAGTTGTGTCAGATTGATCAGTTGTGGAGGTGCCCTCAGTTGATCCACTTGTTACAATAGTTGTTCCTGTTTCCTCAGTTGTAATGCTTCCATCAGTTGTTCTACTTGTTACAAAAGTTGTGTCAGATTGATCAGTTGTGGAGGTGACATCAGTTGATGAGCTCGTTACAACAGTTGTTGCAGAATGTTCAGTCGATGAAGGGCCTTCAGTTGTTCCACTTGTTACAAGAGTTGTGTCAGATTGATCAGTTGTGGAGGTGCCCTCAGTTGATCCACTTGTTGCAATAGTTGTTCCAGTTTCTTCAGTTGTAATGCTTCCATCAGTTGTTCTACTTGTTACAAAAGTTGTGCCAGATTGATCAGTTGTGGAGGTGACCTCAGTTGATCCACTTGTTACAAGAGTTGTGTCAGATTGGTCAGTTGTGGACGTATCGTCAGTTGATGAGCTCGTTACAACAGTTGTTGCAGAATGTTCAGTAGATGAAGGGCCATCAGTTGATCTACTTGTTACAAGAGTTGTGTCAGATTGATCAGTTGTGGAGGTGTCCACAGTTGATCCACTTGTTGCAAGAGTTGTGTCAGATTGATCAGTTGTGGAGGTGCCCTCAGTTGATCCACTTGTTACAATAGTTGTTCCTGTTTCCTCAGTTGTAATGCTTCCATCAGTTGTTCTACTTGTTACAAAAGTTGTGTCAGATTGATCAGTTGTGGAGGTGACATCAGTTGATGAGCTCGTTACAACAGTTGTTGCAGAATGTTCAGTCGATGAAGGGCCATCAGTTGTTCCACTTGTTACAAGAGTTGTGTCAGATTGATCAGTTGTGGAGGTGACATCAGTTGATCCACTTGTTGCAATAGTTGTTCCAGTTTCTTCAGTTGTAATGCTTCCATCAGTTGTTCTACTTGTTACAAAAGTTGTGCCAGATTGTTCAGTTGTGGAGGTGACCTCAGTTGATCCACTTGTTACAAGAGTTGTGTCAGATTGATCAGTTGTGGAGGTGCCCTCAGTTGTCCCACTTGTTACAACAGTTGTGTCAGATTGGTCAGTTGTGGACGTATCGTCAGTTGATGAGCTCGTTACAACAGTTGTTGCAGAATGTTCAGTAGATGAAGGGCCATCAGTTGATCTACTTGTTACAAGAGTTGTGTCAGATTGATCAGTTGTGGAGGTGACATCAGTTGATCCACTTGTTACAAAAGTTGTGTCAGATTGATCAGTTGTGGAGGTGACATCAGTTGATGAGCTCGTTACAACAGTTGTTGCAGAATGTTCAGTCGATGAAGGGCCTTCAGTTGTTCCACTTGTTACAAGAGTTGTGTCAGATTGATCAGTTGTGGAGGTGCCCTCAGTTGATCCACTTGTTGCAATAGTTGTTCCAGTTTCTTCAGTTGTAATGCTTCCATCAGTTGTTCTACTTGTTACAAAAGTTGTGCCAGATTGATCAGTTGTGGAGGTGACCTCAGTTGATCCACTTGTTACAAGAGTTGTGTCAGATTGGTCAGTTGTGGACGTATCGTCAGTTGATGAGCTCGTTACAACAGTTGTTGCAGAATGTTCAGTAGATGAAGGGCCATCAGTTGATCTACTTGTTACAAGAGTTGTGTCAGATTGATCAGTTGTGGAGGTGACATCAGTTGATCCACTTGTTACAAAAGTTGTGTCAGATTGATCAGTTGTGGAGGTGCCCTCAGTTGATCCACTTGTTACAATAGTTGTTCCTGTTTCCTCAGTTGTAATGCTTCCATCAGTTGTTCTACTTGTTACAAAAGTTGTGTCAGATTGATCAGTTGTGGAGGTGACATCAGTTGATGAGCTCGTTACAACAGTTGTTGCAGAATGTTCAGTCGATGAAGGGCCTTCAGTTGTTCCACTTGTTACAAGAGTTGTGTCAGATTGATCAGTTGTGGAGGTGCCCTCAGTTGATCCACTTGTTGCAATAGTTGTTCCAGTTTCTTCAGTTGTAATGCTTCCATCAGTTGTTCTACTTGTTACAAAAGTTGTGCCAGATTGATCAGTTGTGGAGGTGACCTCAGTTGATCCACTTGTTACAAGAGTTGTGTCAGATTGGTCAGTTGTGGACGTATCGTCAGTTGATGAGCTCGTTACAACAGTTGTTGCAGAATGTTCAGTAGATGAAGGGCCATCAGTTGATCTACTTGTTACAAGAGTTGTGTCAGATTGATCAGTTGTGGAGGTGACATCAGTTGATCCACTTGTTACAAAAGTTGTGTCAGATTGATCAGTTGTGGAGGTGACATCAGTTGATGAGCTCGTTACAACAGTTGTTGCAGAATGTTCAGTCGATGAAGAGCCTTCAGTTGTTCCACTTGTTACAACAGTTGTGTCAGATTGATCAGTTGTGGAGGTGACATCAGTTGATCCACTTGTTACAAGAGTTGTGTCAGATTGATCAGTTGTGGAGGTGACATCAGTTGATCCACTTGTTACAAAAGTTGTGTCAGATTGATCAGTTGTGGAGGTGCCCTCAGTTGATCCACTTGTTACAATAGTTGTTCCTGTTTCCTCAGTTGTAATGCTTCCATCAGTTGTTCTACTTGTTACAAAAGTTGTGTCAGATTGATCAGTTGTGGAGGTGACATCAGTTGATGAGCTCGTTACAACAGTTGTTGCAGAATGTTCAGTCGATGAAGGGCCTTCAGTTGTTCCACTTGTTACAACAGTTGTGTCAGATTGATCAGTTGTGGAGGTGACATCAGTTGATCCACTTGTTACAAGAGTTGTGTCAGATTGATCAGTTGTGGAGGTGACATCAGTTGATCCACTTGTTACAAAAGTTGTGTCAGATTGATCAGTTGTGGAGGTGCCCTCAGTTGATCCACTTGTTACAATAGTTGTTCCTGTTTCCTCAGTTGTAATGCTTCCATCAGTTGTTCTACTTGTTACAAAAGTTGTGTCAGATTGATCAGTTGTGGAGGTGACATCAGTTGATGAGCTCGTTACAACAGTTGTTGCAGAATGTTCAGTCGATGAAGGGCCTTCAGTTGTTCCACTTGTTACAAGAGTTGTGTCAGATTGATCAGTTGTGGAGGTGCCCTCAGTTGATCCACTTGTTGCAATAGTTGTTCCAGTTTCTTCAGTTGTAATGCTTCCATCAGTTGTTCTACTTGTTACAAAAGTTGTGCCAGATTGATCAGTTGTGGAGGTGACCTCAGTTGATCCACTTGTTACAAGAGTTGTGTCAGATTGATCAGTTGTGGAGGTGCCCTCAGTTGTCCCACTTGTTACAACAGTTGTGTCAGATTGGTCAGTTGTGGACGTATCGTCAGTTGATGAGCTCGTTACAACAGTTGTTGCAGAATGTTCAGTAGATGAAGGGCCATCAGTTGATCTACTTGTTACAAGAGTTGTGTCAGATTGATCAGTTGTGGAGGTGACATCAGTTGATGAGCTCGTTACAACAGTTGTTGCAGAATGTTCAGTCGATGAAGGGCCTTCAGTTGTTCCACTTGTTACAAGAGTTGTGTCAGATTGATCAGTTGTGGAGGTGACATCAGTTGATCCACTTGTTACAAGAGTTGTGTCAGATTGATCAGTTGTGGAGGTGACATCAGTTGATCCACTTGTTACAAAAGTTGTGTCAGATTGATCAGTTGTGGAGGTGCCCTCAGTTGATCCACTTGTTACAATAGTTGTTCCTGTTTCCTCAGTTGTAATGCTTCCATCAGTTGTTCTACTTGTTACAAAAGTTGTGTCAGATTGATCAGTTGTGGAGGTGACATCAGTTGATGAGCTTGTTACAACAGTTGTTGCAGAATGTTCAGTCGATGAAGGGCCTTCAGTTGTTCCACTTGTTACAAGAGTTGTGTCAGATTGATCAGTTGTGGAGGTGCCCTCAGTTGATCCACTTGTTGCAATAGTTGTTCCAGTTTCTTCAGTTGTAATGCTTCCATCAGTTGTTCTACTTGTTACAAAAGTTGTGCCAGATTGATCAGTTGTGGAGGTGACCCCAGTTGATCCACTTGTTACAAGAGTTGTGTCAGATTGATCAGTTGTGGAGGTGCCCTCAGTTGTCCCACTTGTTACAAGAGTTGTGTCAGATTGGTCAGTTGTGGACGTATCGTCAGTTGATGAGCTCGTTACAACAGTTGTTGCAGAATGTTCAGTAGATGAAGGGCCATCAGTTGATCTACTTGTTACAAGAGTTGTGTCAGATTGATCAGTTGTGGAGGTGACATCAGTTGATCCACTTGTTACAAAAGTTGTGTCAGATTGATCAGTTGTGGAGGTGCCCTCAGTTGATCCACTTGTTACAATAGTTGTTCCTGTTTCCTCAGTTGTAATGCTTCCATCAGTTGTTCTACTTGTTACAAAAGTTGTGTCAGATTGATCAGTTGTGGAGGTGACATCAGTTGATGAGCTCGTTACAACAGTTGTTGCAGAATGTTCAGTCGATGAAGGGCCTTCAGTTGTTCCACTTGTTACAAGAGTTGTGTCAGATTGATCAGTTGTGGAGGTGCCCTCAGTTGATCCACTTGTTGCAATAGTTGTTCCAGTTTCTTCAGTTGTAATGCTTCCATCAGTTGTTCTACTTGTTACAAAAGTTGTGCCAGATTGATCAGTTGTGGAGGTGACCTCAGTTGATCCACTTGTTACA
Organism: Pempheris klunzingeri; assembly: GCF_042242105.1. NCBI lineage: Eukaryota > Metazoa > Chordata > Actinopteri > Acropomatiformes > Pempheridae > Pempheris > Pempheris klunzingeri. The sequence goes on from NC_092034.1 coordinate 17,782,994, forward strand.
AGAGTTGTGTCAGATTGATCAGTTGTGGAGGTGCCCTCAGTTGTCCCACTTGTTACAACAGTTGTGTCAGATTGGTCAGTTGTGGACGTATCGTCAGTTGATGAGCTCGTTACAACAGTTGTTGCAGAATGTTCAGTAGATGAAGGGCCATCAGTTGATCTACTTGTTACAAGAGTTGTGTCAGATTGATCAGTTGTGGAGGTGACATCAGTTGATCCACTTGTTACAAAAGTTGTGTCAGATTGATCAGTTGTGGAGGTGCCCTCAGTTGATCCACTTGTTACAATAGTTGTTCCTGTTTCCTCAGTTGTAATGCTTCCATCAGTTGTTCTACTTGTTACAAAAGTTGTGTCAGATTGATCAGTTGTGGAGGTGACATCAGTTGATGAGCTCGTTACAACAGTTGTTGCAGAATGTTCAGTCGATGAAGGGCCTTCAGTTGTTCCACTTGTTACAAGAGTTGTGTCAGATTGATCAGTTGTGGAGGTGCCCTCAGTTGATCCACTTGTTGCAATAGTTGTTCCAGTTTCTTCAGTTGTAATGCTTCCATCAGTTGTTCTACTTGTTACAAAAGTTGTGCGAGATTGATCAGTTGTGGAGGTGACCTCAGTTGATCCACTTGTTACAAGAGTTGTGTCAGATTGGTCAGTTGTGGACGTATCGTCAGTTGATGAGCTCGTTACAACAGTTGTTGCAGAATGTTCAGTAGATGAAGGGCCATCAGTTGATCTACTTGTTACAAGAGTTGTGTCAGATTGATCAGTTGTGGAGGTGTCCTCAGTTGATCCACTTGTTGCAAGAGTTGTGTCAGATTGATCAGTTGTGGAGGTGCCCTCAGTTGATCCACTTGTTACAATAGTTGTTCCTGTTTCCTCAGTTGTAATGCTTCCATCAGTTGTTCTACTTGTTACAAAAGTTGTGTCAGATTGATCAGTTGTGGAGGTGACATCAGTTGATGAGCTCGTTACAACAGTTGTTGCAGAATGTTCAGTCGATGAAGGGCCATCAGTTGTTCCACTTGTTACAAGAGTTGTGTCAGATTGATCAGTTGTGGAGGTGACATCAGTTGATCCACTTGTTGCAATAGTTGTTCCAGTTTCTTCAGTTGTAATGCTTCCATCAGTTGTTCTACTTGTTACAAAAGTTGTGCCAGATTGTTCAGTTGTGGAGGTGACCTCAGTTGATCCACTTGTTACAAGAGTTGTGTCAGATTGATCAGTTGTGGAGGTGCCCTCAGTTGTCCCACTTGTTACAACAGTTGTGTCAGATTGGTCAGTTGTGGACGTATCGTCAGTTGATGAGCTCGTTACAACAGTTGTTGCAGAATGTTCAGTAGATGAAGGGCCATCAGTTGATCTACTTGTTACAAGAGTTGTGTCAGATTGATCAGTTGTGGAGGTGACATCAGTTGATCCACTTGTTACAAAAGTTGTGTCAGATTGATCAGTTGTGGAGGTGCCCTCAGTTGATCCACTTGTTACAATAGTTGTTCCTGTTTCCTCAGTTGTAATGCTTCCATCAGTTGTTCTACTTGTTACAAAAGTTGTGTCAGATTGATCAGTTGTGGAGGTGACATCAGTTGATGAGCTCGTTACAACAGTTGTTGCAGAATGTTCAGTCGATGAAGGGCCTTCAGTTGTTCCACTTGTTACAAGAGTTGTGTCAGATTGATCAGTTGTGGAGGTGCCCTCAGTTGATCCACTTGTTGCAATAGTTGTTCCAGTTTCTTCAGTTGTAATGCTTCCATCAGTTGTTCTACTTGTTACAAAAGTTGTGCCAGATTGATCAGTTGTGGAGGTGACCTCAGTTGATCCACTTGTTACAAGAGTTGTGTCAGATTGGTCAGTTGTGGACGTATCGTCAGTTGATGAGCTCGTTACAACAGTTGTTGCAGAATGTTCAGTAGATGAAGGGCCATCAGTTGATCTACTTGTTACAAGAGTTGTGTCAGATTGATCAGTTGTGGAGGTGACATCAGTTGATCCACTTGTTACAAAAGTTGTGTCAGATTGATCAGTTGTGGAGGTGCCCTCAGTTGATCCACTTGTTACAATAGTTGTTCCTGTTTCCTCAGTTGTAATGCTTCCATCAGTTGTTCTACTTGTTACAAAAGTTGTGTCAGATTGATCAATTGTGGAGGTGACATCAGTTGATGAGCTCGTTACAACAGTTGTTGCAGAATGTTCAGTCGATGAAGGGCCTTCAGTTGTTCCACTTGTTACAAGAGTTGTGTCAGATTGATCAGTTGTGGAGGTGCCCTCAGTTGATCCACTTGTTGCAATAGTTGTTCCAGTTTCTTCAGTTGTAATGCTTCCATCAGTTGTTCTACTTGTTACAAAAGTTGTGCCAGATTGATCAGTTGTGGAGGTGACCTCAGTTGATCCACTTGTTACAAGAGTTGTGTCAGATTGGTCAGTTGTGGACGTATCGTCAGTTGATGAGCTCGTTACAACAGTTGTTGCAGAATGTTCAGTAGATGAAGGGCCATCAGTTGATCTACTTGTTACAAGAGTTGTGTCAGATTGATCAGTTGTGGAGGTGACATCAGTTGATCCACTTGTTACAAAAGTTGTGTCAGATTGATCAGTTGTGGAGGTGCCCTCAGTTGATCCACTTGTTACAATAGTTGTTCCTGTTTCCTCAGTTGTAATGCTTCCATCAGTTGTTCTACTTGTTACAAAAGTTGTGTCAGATTGATCAGTTGTGGAGGTGACATCAGTTGATGAGCTCGTTACAACAGTTGTTGCAGAATGTTCAGTCGATGAAGAGCCTTCAGTTGTTCCACTTGTTACAACAGTTGTGTCAGATTGATCAGTTGTGGAGGTGACATCAGTTGATCCACTTGTTACAAGAGTTGTGTCAGATTGATCAGTTGTGGAGGTGACATCAGTTGATCCATTTGTTACAAAAGTTGTGTCAGATTGATCAGTTGTGGAGGTGCCCTCAGTTGATCCACTTGTTACAATAGTTGTTCCTGTTTCCTCAGTTGTAATGCTTCCATCAGTTGTTCTACTTGTTACAAAAGTTGTGTCAGATTGATCAGTTGTGGAGGTGACATCAGTTGATGAGCTCGTTACAACAGTTGTTGCAGAATGTTCAGTCGATGAAGGGCCTTCAGTTGTTCCACTTGTTACAAGAGTTGTGTCAGATTGATCAGTTGTGGAGGTGCCCTCAGTTGATCCACTTGTTGCAATAGTTGTTCCAGTTTCTTCAGTTGTAATGCTTCCATCAGTTGTTCTACTTGTTACAAAAGTTGTGCCAGATTGATCAGTTGTGGAGGTGACCTCAGTTGATCCACTTGTTACAAGAGTTGTGTCAGATTGGTCAGTTGTGGACGTATCGTCAGTTGATGAGCTCGTTACAACAGTTGTTGCAGAATGTTCAGTAGATGAAGGGCCATCAGTTGATCTACTTGTTACAAGAGTTGTGTCAGATTGATCAGTTGTGGAGGTGACATCAGTTGATCCACTTGTTACAAAAGTTGTGTCAGATTGATCAGTTGTGGAGGTGCCCTCAGTTGATCCACTTGTTACAATAGTTGTTCCTGTTTCCTCAGTTGTAATGCTTCCATCAGTTGTTCTACTTGTTACAAAAGTTGTGTCAGATTGATCAATTGTGGAGGTGACATCAGTTGATGAGCTCGTTACAACAGTTGTTGCAGAATGTTCAGTCGATGAAGGGCCTTCAGTTGTTCCACTTGTTACAAGAGTTGTGTCAGATTGATCAGTTGTGGAGGTGCCCTCAGTTGATCCACTTGTTGCAATAGTTGTTCCAGTTTCTTCAGTTGTAATGCTTCCATCAGTTGTTCTACTTGTTACAAAAGTTGTGCCAGATTGATCAGTTGTGGAGGTGACCTCAGTTGATCCACTTGTTACAAGAGTTGTGTCAGATTGGTCAGTTGTGGACGTATCGTCAGTTGATGAGCTCGTTACAACAGTTGTTGCAGAATGTTCAGTAGATGAAGGGCCATCAGTTGATCTACTTGTTACAAGAGTTGTGTCAGATTGATCAGTTGTGGAGGTGACATCAGTTGATCCACTTGTTACAAAAGTTGTGTCAGATTGATCAGTTGTGGAGGTGCCCTCAGTTGATCCACTTGTTACAATAGTTGTTCCTGTTTCCTCAGTTGTAATGCTTCCATCAGTTGTTCTACTTGTTACAAAAGTTGTGTCAGATTGATCAGTTGTGGAGGTGACATCAGTTGATGAGCTCGTTACAACAGTTGTTGCAGAATGTTCAGTCGATGAAGAGCCTTCAGTTGTTCCACTTGTTACAACAGTTGTGTCAGATTGATCAGTTGTGGAGGTGACATCAGTTGATCCACTTGTTACAAGAGTTGTGTCAGATTGATCAGTTGTGGAGGTGACATCAGTTGATCCATTTGTTACAAAAGTTGTGTCAGATTGATCAGTTGTGGAGGTGCCCTCAGTTGATCCACTTGTTACAATAGTTGTTCCTGTTTCCTCAGTTGTAATGCTTCCATCAGTTGTTCTACTTGTTACAAAAGTTGTGTCAGATTGATCAGTTGTGGAGGTGACATCAGTTGATGAGCTCGTTACAACAGTTGTTGCAGAATGTTCAGTCGATGAAGGGCCTTCAGTTGTTCCACTTGTTACAAGAGTTGTGTCAGATTGATCAGTTGTGGAGGTGCCCTCAGTTGATCCACTTGTTGCAATAGTTGTTCCAGTTTCTTCAGTTGTAATGCTTCCATCAGTTGTTCTACTTGTTACAAAAGTTGTGCCAGATTGATCAGTTGTGGAGGTGACCTCAGTTGATCCACTTGTTACAAGAGTTGTGTCAGATTGATCAGTTGTGGAGGTGCCCTCAGTTGTCCCACTTGTTACAACAGTTGTGTCAGATTGGTCAGTTGTGGACGTATCGTCAGTTGATGAGCTCGTTACAACAGTTGTTGCAGAATGTTCAGTAGATGAAGGGCCATCAGTTGATCTACTTGTTACAAGAGTTGTGTCAGATTGATCAGTTGTGGAGGTGACATCAGTTGATCCACTTGTTACAAAAGTTGTGTCAGATTGATCAGTTGTGGAGGTGCCCTCAGTTGATCCACTTGTTACAATAGTTGTTCCTGTTTCCTCAGTTGTAATGCTTCCATCAGTTGTTCTACTTGTTACAAAAGTTGTGTCAGATTGATCAATTGTGGAGGTGACATCAGTTGATGAGCTCGTTACAACAGTTGTTGCAGAATGTTCAGTCGATGAAGGGCCTTCAGTTGTTCCACTTGTTACAAGAGTTGTGTCAGATTGATCAGTTGTGGAGGTGCCCTCAGTTGATCCACTTGTTGCAATAGTTGTTCCAGTTTCTTCAGTTGTAATGCTTCCATCAGTTGTTCTACTTGTTACAAAAGTTGTGCCAGATTGATCAGTTGTGGAGGTGACCTCAGTTGATCCACTTGTTACAAGAGTTGTGTCAGATTGGTCAGTTGTGGACGTATCGTCAGTTGATGAGCTCGTTACAACAGTTGTTGCAGAATGTTCAGTAGATGAAGGGCCATCAGTTGATCTACTTGTTACAAGAGTTGTGTCAGATTGATCAGTTGTGGAGGTGACATCAGTTGATCCACTTGTTACAAAAGTTGTGTCAGATTGATCAGTTGTGGAGGTGCCCTCAGTTGATCCACTTGTTACAATAGTTGTTCCTGTTTCCTCAGTTGTAATGCTTCCATCAGTTGTTCTACTTGTTACAAAAGTTGTGTCAGATTGATCAGTTGTGGAGGTGACATCAGTTGATGAGCTCGTTACAACAGTTGTTGCAGAATGTTCAGTCGATGAAGAGCCTTCAGTTGTTCCACTTGTTACAACAGTTGTGTCAGATTGATCAGTTGTGGAGGTGACATCAGTTGATCCACTTGTTACAAGAGTTGTGTCAGATTGATCAGTTGTGGAGGTGACATCAGTTGATCCATTTGTTACAAAAGTTGTGTCAGATTGATCAGTTGTGGAGGTGCCCTCAGTTGATCCACTTGTTACAATAGTTGTTCCTGTTTCCTCAGTTGTAATGCTTCCATCAGTTGTTCTACTTGTTACAAAAGTTGTGTCAGATTGATCAGTTGTGGAGGTGACATCAGTTGATGAGCTCGTTACAACAGTTGTTGCAGAATGTTCAGTCGATGAAGGGCCTTCAGTTGTTCCACTTGTTACAAGAGTTGTGTCAGATTGATCAGTTGTGGAGGTGCCCTCAGTTGATCCACTTGTTGCAATAGTTGTTCCAGTTTCTTCAGTTGTAATGCTTCCATCAGTTGTTCTACTTGTTACAAAAGTTGTGCCAGATTGATCAGTTGTGGAGGTGACCTCAGTTGATCCACTTGTTACAAGAGTTGTGTCAGATTGATCAGTTGTGGAGGTGCCCTCAGTTGTCCCACTTGTTACAACAGTTGTGTCAGATTGGTCAGTTGTGGACGTATCGTCAGTTGATGAGCTCGTTACAACAGTTGTTGCAGAATGTTCAGTAGATGAAGGGCCATCAGTTGATCTACTTGTTACAAGAGTTGTGTCAGATTGATCAGTTGTGGAGGTGACATCAGTTGATCCACTTGTTACAAAAGTTGTGTCAGATTGATCAGTTGTGGAGGTGCCCTCAGTTGATCCACTTGTTACAATAGTTGTTCCTGTTTCCTCAGTTGTAATGCTTCCATCAGTTGTTCTACTTGTTACAAAAGTTGTGTCAGATTGATCAGTTGTGGAGGTGACATCAGTTGATGAGCTCGTTACAACAGTTGTTGCAGAATGTTCAGTCGATGAAGGGCCTTCAGTTGTTCCACTTGTTACAAGAGTTGTGTCAGATTGATCAGTTGTGGAGGTGCCCTCAGTTGATCCACTTGTTGCAATAGTTGTTCCAGTTTCTTCAGTTGTAATGCTTCCATCAGTTGTTCTACTTGTTACAAAAGTTGTGCCAGATTGATCAGTTGTGGAGGTGACCTCAGTTGATCCACTTGTTACAAGAGTTGTGTCAGATTGGTCAGTTGTGGACGTATCGTCAGTTGATGAGCTCGTTACAACAGTTGTTGCAGAATGTTCAGTAGATGAAGGGCCATCAGTTGATCTACTTGTTACAAGAGTTGTGTCAGATTGATCAGTTGTGGAGGTGACATCAGTTGATCCACTTGTTACAAAAGTTGTGTCAGATTGATCAGTTGTGGAGGTGCCCTCAGTTGATCCACTTGTTACAATAGTTGTTCCTGTTTCCTCAGTTGTAATGCTTCCATCAGTTGTTCTACTTGTTACAAAAGTTGTGTCAGATTGATCAGTTGTGGAGGTGACATCAGTTGATGAGCTCGTTACAACAGTTGTTGCAGAATGTTCAGTCGATGAAGAGCCTTCAGTTGTTCCACTTGTTACAACAGTTGTGTCAGATTGATCAGTTGTGGAGGTGACATCAGTTGATCCACTTGTTACAAGAGTTGTGTCAGATTGATCAGTTGTGGAGGTGACATCAGTTGATCCACTTGTTACAAAAGTTGTGTCAGATTGATCAGTTGTGGAGGTGCCCTCAGTTGATCCACTTGTTACAATAGTTGTTCCTGTTTCCTCAGTTGTAATGCTTCCATCAGTTGTTCTACTTGTTACAAAAGTTGTGTCAGATTGATCAGTTGTGGAGGTGACATCAGTTGATGAGCTCGTTACAACAGTTGTTGCAGAATGTTCAGTCGATGAAGGGCCTTCAGTTGTTCCACTTGTTACAACAGTTGTGTCAGATTGATCAGTTGTGGAGGTGCCCTCAGTTGATCCACTTGTTACAAGAGTTGTGTTAGATTGATCAGTTGTGGAGGTGACATCAGTTGATCCACTTGTTACAAAAGTTGTGTCAGATTGATCAGTTGTGGAGGTGCCCTCAGTTGATCCACTTGTTACAATAGTTGTTCCTGTTTCCTCAGTTGTAATGCTTCCATCAGTTGTTCTACTTGTTACAAAAGTTGTGTCAGATTGATCAGTTGTGGAGGTGACATCAGTTGATGAGCTCGTTACAACAGTTGTTGCAGAATGTTCAGTCGATGAAGGGCCTTCAGTTGTTCCACTTGTTACAAGAGTTGTGTCAGATTGATCAGTTGTGGAGGTGCCCTCAGTTGATCCACTTGTTGCAATAGTTGTTCCAGTTCCTTCAGTTGTAATGCATCCATCAGTTGTTCTACTTGTTACAAAAGTTGTGCCAGATTGATCAGTTGTGGAGGTGACCTCAGTTGATCCACTTGTTACAAGAGTTGTGTCAGATTGGTCAGTTGTGGACGTATCGTCAGTTGATGAGCTCGTTACAACAGTTGTTGCAGAATGTTCAGTAGATGAAGGGCCATCAGTTGATCTACTTGTTACAAGAGTTGTGTCAGATTGATCAGTTGTGGAGGTGACATCAGTTGATCCACTTGTTACAAAAGTTGTGTCAGATTGATCAGTTGTGGAGGTGCCCTCAGTTGATCCACTTGTTACAATAGTTGTTCCTGTTTCCTCAGTTGTAATGCTTCCATCAGTTGTTCTACTTGTTACAAAAGTTGTGTCAGATTGATCAGTTGTGGAGGTGACATCAGTTGATGAGCTCGTTACAACAGTTGTTGCAGAATGTTCAGTCGATGAAGGGCCTTCAGTTGTTCCACTTGTTACAAGAGTTGTGTCAGATTGATCAGTTGTGGAGGTGCCCTCAGTTGATCCACTTGTTGCAATAGTTGTTCCAGTTTCTTCAGTTGTAATGCTTCCATCAGTTGTTCTACTTGTTACAAAAGTTGTGCCAGATTGATCAGTTGTGGAGGTGACCTCAGTTGATCCACTTGTTACAAGAGTTGTGTCAGATTGGTCAGTTGTGGACGTATCGTCAGTTGATGAGCTCGTTACAACAGTTGTTGCAGAATGTTCAGTAGATGAAGGGCCATCAGTTGATCTACTTGTTACAAGAGTTGTGTCAGATTGATCAGTTGTGGAGGTGACATCAGTTGATCCACTTGTTACAAAAGTTGTGTCAGATTGATCAGTTGTGGAGGTGCCCTCAGTTGATCCACTTGTTACAATAGTTGTTCCTGTTTCCTCAGTTGTAATGCTTCCATCAGTTGTTCTACTTGTTACAAAAGTTGTGTCAGATTGATCAGTTGTGGAGGTGACATCAGTTGATGAGCTCGTTACAACAGTTGTTGCAGAATGTTCAGTCGATGAAGAGCCTTCAGTTGTTCCACTTGTTACAACAGTTGTGTCAGATTGATCAGTTGTGGAGGTGACATCAGTTGATCCACTTGTTACAAGAGTTGTGTCAGATTGATCAGTTGTGGAGGTGACATCAGTTGATCCACTTGTTACAAAAGTTGTGTCAGATTGATCAGTTGTGGAGGTGCCCTCAGTTGATCCACTTGTTACAATAGTTGTTCCTGTTTCCTCAGTTGTAATGCTTCCATCAGTTGTTCTACTTGTTACAAAAGTTGTGTCAGATTGATCAGTTGTGGAGGTGACATCAGTTGATGAGCTCGTTACAACAGTTGTTGCAGAATGTTCAGTCGATGAAGGGCCTTCAGTTGTTCCACTTGTTACAACAGTTGTGTCAGATTGATCAGTTGTGGAGGTGACATCAGTTGATCCACTTGTTACAAGAGTTGTGTCAGATTGATCAGTTGTGGAGGTGACATCAGTTGATCCACTTGTTACAAGAGTTGTGTCAGATTGATCAGTTGTGGAGGTGCCCTCAGTTGATCCACTTGTTGCAATAGTTGTTCCAGTTTCTTCAGTTGTAATGCTTCCATCAGTTGTTCTACTTGTTACAAAAGTTGTGCCAGATTGATCAGTTGTGGAGGTGACCTCAGTTGATCCACTTGTTACAAGAGTTGTGTCAGATTGATCAGTTGTGGAGGTGCCCTCAGTTGTCCCACTTGTTACAACAGTTGTGTCAGATTGGTCAGTTGTGGACGTATCGTCAGTTGATGAGCTCGTTACAACAGTTGTTGCAGAATGTTCAGTAGATGAAGGGCCATCAGTTGATCTACTTGTTACAAGAGTTGTGTCAGATTGATCAGTTGTGGAGGTGACATCAGTTGATCCACTTGTTACAAAAGTTGTGTCAGATTGATCAGTTGTGGAGGTGCCCTCAGTTGATCCACTTGTTACAATAGTTGTTCCTGTTTCCTCAGTTGTAATGCTTCCATCAGTTGTTCTACTTGTTACAAAAGTTGTGTCAGATTGATCAGTTGTGGAGGTGACATCAGTTGATGAGCTCGTTACAACAGTTGTTGCAGAATGTTCAGTCGATGAAGGGCCTTCAGTTGTTCCACTTGTTACAAGAGTTGTGTCAGATTGATCAGTTGTGGAGGTGCCCTCAGTTGATCCACTTGTTGCAATAGTTGTTCCAGTTTCTTCAGTTGTAATGCTTCCATCAGTTGTTCTACTTGTTACAAAAGTTGTGCCAGATTGATCAGTTGTGGAGGTGACCTCAGTTGATCCACTTGTTACAAGAGTTGTGTCAGATTGGTCAGTTGTGGACGTATCGTCAGTTGATGAGCTCGTTACAACAGTTGTTGCAGAATGTTCAGTAGATGAAGGGCCATCAGTTGATCTACTTGTTACAAGAGTTGTGTCAGATTGATCAGTTGTGGAGGTGTCCTCAGTTGATCCACTTGTTGCAAGAGTTGTGTCAGATTGATCAGTTGTGGAGGTGCCCTCAGTTGATCCACTTGTTACAATAGTTGTTCCTGTTTCCTCAGTTGTAATGCTTCCATCAGTTGTTCTACTTGTTACAAAAGTTGTGTCAGATTGATCAGTTGTGGAGGTGACATCAGTTGATGAGCTCGTTACAACAGTTGTTGCAGAATGTTCAGTCGATGAAGGGCCATCAGTTGTTCCACTTGTTACAAGAGTTGTGTCAGATTGATCAGTTGTGGAGGTGACATCAGTTGATCCACTTGTTACAACAGTTGTGTCAGATTGATCAGTTGTGGAGGTGCCCTCAGTTGATCCACTTGTTGCAATAGTTGTTCCAGTTTCTTCCGTTGTAATGATTCCATCAGTTGTTCTACTTGTTACAAAAGTTGTGCCAGATTGATCAGTTGTGGAGGTGCCCTCAGTTGATCCACTTGTTACAAGAGTTGTGTCAGATTGATCAGTTGTGGAGGTGCCCTCAGTTGTCCTACTTGTTACAACAGTTGTTGCAGAAGTTTGAGTCGATGAAGGGCCATCAGTTGTCCCACTTGTTATAACAGTTGTGTCAGATCGATCAGTTGTGGAGATCTCGTCAGTTGATAAGCTCGTTAAAACAGTTGTGCCAGATTGATCAGTAGTGGAGGTGACATCAGTTGATAAGCTTGTTACAACAGTTGTTTCAGATTGATCAGTTGTGGAGGTGCCCTCAGTTGTTCCACTTGTTACAATAGTTGTTCCTGTTTCCTCAGTTGTTGTACTTGTTACAATAGTTGTGTCAGATTGATCAGTTGTGGAGGTGACATCAGTTGATGAGCTCGTTACAACAGTTGTTGCAGAATGTTCAGTCGATGAAGGGCCTTCAGTTGTCCCACTTGTTACAACAGTTGTGTCAGACTGATCAGTTGTGGAGGTGTCGTCAGTTGATCCACTTGTTACAACAGTTGTGTCAGATTGATCAGTTGTGGAGGTGCCCTCAGTTGATCCACTTGTTGCAATAGTTTTTCCAGTTTCTTCAGTTGTTATGCTTCCATCAGTTGTTCTACTTGTTACAAAAGTTGTGTCAGATTGATCAGTTGTGGAGGTGCCCTCAGTTGATCCACTTGTTACAATAGTTGTTCCTGTTTCCTCAGTTGTAATGCTTCCATCAGTTGTTCTACTTGTTACAAAAGTTGTGTCAGATTGATCAGTTGTGGAGGTGACATCAGTTGATGAGCTCGTTACAACAGTTGTTGCAGAATGTTCAGTCGATGAAGGGCCTTCAGTTGTTCCACTTGTTACAAGAGTTGTGTCAGATTGATCAGTTGTGGAGGTGCCCTCAGTTGATCCACTTGTTGCAATAGTTGTTCCAGTTTCTTCAGTTGTAATGCTTCCATCAGTTGTTCTACTTGTTACAAAAGTTGTGCCAGATTGATCAGTTGTGGAGGTGACCTCAGTTGATCCACTTGTTACAAGAGTTGTGTCAGATTGATCAGTTGTGGAGGTGCCCTCAGTTGTCCCACTTGTTACAACAGTTGTGTCAGATTGGTCAGTTGTGGACGTATCGTCAGTTGATGAGCTCGTTACAACAGTTGTTGCAGAATGTTCAGTAGATGAAGGGCCATCAGTTGATCTACTTGTTACAAGAGTTGTGTCAGATTGATCAGTTGTGGAGGTGACATCAGTTGATCCACTTGTTACAAAAGTTGTGTCAGATTGATCAGTTGTGGAGGTGCCCTCAGTTGATCCACTTGTTACAATAGTTGTTCCTGTTTCCTCAGTTGTAATGCTTCCATCAGTTGTTCTACTTGTTACAAAAGTTGTGTCAGATTGATCAGTTGTGGAGGTGACATCAGTTGATGAGCTCGTTACAACAGTTGTTGCAGAATGTTCAGTCGATGAAGGGCCTTCAGTTGTTCCACTTGTTACAAGAGTTGTGTCAGATTGATCAGTTGTGGAGGTGCCCTCAGTTGATCCACTTGTTGCAATAGTTGTTCCAGTTTCTTCAGTTGTAATGCTTCCATCAGTTGTTCTACTTGTTACAAAAGTTGTGCGAGATTGATCAGTTGTGGAGGTGACCTCAGTTGATCCACTTGTTACAAGAGTTGTGTCAGATTGGTCAGTTGTGGACGTATCGTCAGTTGATGAGCTCGTTACAACAGTTGTTGCAGAATGTTCAGTAGATGAAGGGCCATCAGTTGATCTACTTGTTACAAGAGTTGTGTCAGATTGATCAGTTGTGGAGGTGTCCTCAGTTGATCCACTTGTTGCAAGAGTTGTGTCAGATTGATCAGTTGTGGAGGTGCCCTCAGTTGATCCACTTGTTACAATAGTTGTTCCTGTTTCCTCAGTTGTAATGCTTCCATCAGTTGTTCTACTTGTTACAAAAGTTGTGTCAGATTGATCAGTTGTGGAGGTGACATCAGTTGATGAGCTCGTTACAACAGTTGTTGCAGAATGTTCAGTCGATGAAGGGCCATCAGTTGTTCCACTTGTTACAAGAGTTGTGTCAGATTGATCAGTTGTGGAGGTGACATCAGTTGATCCACTTGTTACAACAGTTGTGTCAGATTGATCAGTTGTGGAGGTGCCCTCAGTTGATCCACTTGTTGCAATAGTTGTTCCAGTTTCTTCCGTTGTAATGATTCCATCAGTTGTTCTACTTGTTACAAAAGTTGTGCCAGATTGATCAGTTGTGGAGGTGCCCTCAGTTGATCCACTTGTTACAAGAGTTGTGTCAGATTGATCAGTTGTGGAGGTGCCCTCAGTTGTCCTACTTGTTACAACAGTTGTTGCAGAAGTTTGAGTCGATGAAGGGCCATCAGTTGTCCCACTTGTTATAACAGTTGTGTCAGATCGATCAGTTGTGGAGATCTCGTCAGTTGATAAGCTCGTTAAAACAGTTGTGCCAGATTGATCAGTAGTGGAGGTGACATCAGTTGATAAGCTTGTTACAACAGTTGTTTCAGATTGATCAGTTGTGGAGGTGCCCTCAGTTGTTCCACTTGTTACAATAGTTGTTCCTGTTTCCTCAGTTGTTGTACTTGTTACAATAGTTGTGTCAGATTGATCAGTTGTGGAGGTGACATCAGTTGATGAGCTCGTTACAACAGTTGTTGCAGAATGTTCAGTCGATGAAGGGCCTTCAGTTGTCCCACTTGTTACAACAGTTGTGTCAGACTGATCAGTTGTGGAGGTGTCGTCAGTTGATCCACTTGTTACAACAGTTGTGTCAGATTGATCAGTTGTGGAGGTGCCCTCAGTTGATCCACTTGTTGCAATAGTTTTTCCAGTTTCTTCAGTTGTTATGCTTCCATCAGTTGTTCTACTTGTTACAAAAGTTGTGTCAGATTGATCAGTTGTGGAGGTGCCCTCAGTTGATCCACTTGTTACAATAGTTGTTCCTGTTTCCTCAGTTGTAATGCTTCCATCAGTTGTTCTACTTGTTACAAAAGTTGTGTCAGATTGATCAGTTGTGGAGGTGACATCAGTTGATGAGCTCGTTACAACAGTTGTTGCAGAATGTTCAGTCGATGAAGGGCCTTCAGTTGTTCCACTTGTTACAAGAGTTGTGTCAGATTGATCAGTTGTGGAGGTGCCCTCAGTTGATCCACTTGTTGCAATAGTTGTTCCAGTTTCTTCAGTTGTAATGCTTCCATCAGTTGTTCTACTTGTTACAAAAGTTGTGCCAGATTGATCAGTTGTGGAGGTGACCTCAGTTGATCCACTTGTTACAAGAGTTGTGTCAGATTGGTCAGTTGTGGACGTATCGTCAGTTGATGAGCTCGTTACAACAGTTGTTGCAGAATGTTCAGTAGATGAAGGGCCATCAGTTGATCTACTTGTTACAAGAGTTGTGTCAGATTGATCAGTTGTGGAGGTGACATCAGTTGATCCACTTGTTACAAAAGTTGTGTCAGATTGATCAGTTGTGGAGGTGCCCTCAGTTGATCCACTTGTTACAATAGTTGTTCCTGTTTCCTCAGTTGTAATGCTTCCATCAGTTGTTCTACTTGTTACAAAAGTTGTGTCAGATTGATCAGTTGTGGAGGTGACATCAGTTGATGAGCTCGTTACAACAGTTGTTGCAGAATGTTCAGTCGATGAAGAGCCTTCAGTTGTTCCACTTGTTACAACAGTTGTGTCAGATTGATCAGTTGTGGAGGTGACATCAGTTGATCCACTTGTTACAAGAGTTGTGTCAGATTGATCAGTTGTGGAGGTGACATCAGTTGATCCACTTGTTACAAAAGTTGTGTCAGATTGATCAGTTGTGGAGGTGCCCTCAGTTGATCCACTTGTTACAATAGTTGTTCCTGTTTCCTCAGTTGTAATGCTTCCATCAGTTGTTCTACTTGTTACAAAAGTTGTGTCAGATTGATCAGTTGTGGAGGTGACATCAGTTGATGAGCTCGTTACAACAGTTGTTGCAGAATGTTCAGTCGATGAAGGGCCTTCAGTTGTTCCACTTGTTACAACAGTTGTGTCAGATTGATCAGTTGTGGAGGTGACATCAGTTGATCCACTTGTTACAAGAGTTGTGTCAGATTGATCAGTTGTGGAGGTGACATCAGTTGATCCACTTGTTACAAGAGTTGTGTCAGATTGATCAGTTGTGGAGGTGCCCTCAGTTGATCCACTTGTTGCAATAGTTGTTCCAGTTTCTTCAGTTGTAATGCTTCCATCAGTTGTTCTACTTGTTACAAAAGTTGTGCCAGATTGATCAGTTGTGGAGGTGACCTCAGTTGATCCACTTGTTACAAGAGTTGTGTCAGATTGATCAGTTGTGGAGGTGCCCTCAGTTGTCCCACTTGTTACAACAGTTGTGTCAGATTGGTCAGTTGTGGACGTATCGTCAGTTGATGAGCTCGTTACAACAGTTGTTGCAGAATGTTCAGTAGATGAAGGGCCATCAGTTGATCTACTTGTTACAAGAGTTGTGTCAGATTGATCAGTTGTGGAGGTGACATCAGTTGATCCACTTGTTACAAAAGTTGTGTCAGATTGATCAGTTGTGGAGGTGCCCTCAGTTGATCCACTTGTTACAATAGTTGTTCCTGTTTCCTCAGTTGTAATGCTTCCATCAGTTGTTCTACTTGTTACAAAAGTTGTGTCAGATTGATCAGTTGTGGAGGTGACATCAGTTGATGAGCTCGTTACAACAGTTGTTGCAGAATGTTCAGTCGATGAAGGGCCTTCAGTTGTTCCACTTGTTACAAGAGTTGTGTCAGATTGATCAGTTGTGGAGGTGCCCTCAGTTGATCCACTTGTTGCAATAGTTGTTCCAGTTTCTTCAGTTGTAATGCTTCCATCAGTTGTTCTACTTGTTACAAAAGTTGTGCCAGATTGATCAGTTGTGGAGGTGACCTCAGTTGATCCACTTGTTACAAGAGTTGTGTCAGATTGGTCAGTTGTGGACGTATCGTCAGTTGATGAGCTCGTTACAACAGTTGTTGCAGAATGTTCAGTAGATGAAGGGCCATCAGTTGATCTACTTGTTACAAGAGTTGTGTCAGATTGATCAGTTGTGGAGGTGTCCTCAGTTGATCCACTTGTTGCAAGAGTTGTGTCAGATTGATCAGTTGTGGAGGTGCCCTCAGTTGATCCACTTGTTACAATAGTTGTTCCTGTTTCCTCAGTTGTAATGCTTCCATCAGTTGTTCTACTTGTTACAAAAGTTGTGTCAGATTGATCAGTTGTGGAGGTGACATCAGTTGATGAGCTCGTTACAACAGTTGTTGCAGAATGTTCAGTCGATGAAGGGCCATCAGTTGTTCCACTTGTTACAAGAGTTGTGTCAGATTGATCAGTTGTGGAGGTGACATCAGTTGATCCACTTGTTGCAATAGTTGTTCCAGTTTCTTCCGTTGTAATGATTCCATCAGTTGTTCTACTTGTTACAAAAGTTGTGCCAGATTGATCAGTTGTGGAGGTGCCCTCAGTTGATCCACTTGTTACAAGAGTTGTGTCAGATTGATCAGTTGTGGAGGTGCCCTCAGTTGTCCTACTTGTTACAACAGTTGTTGCAGAAGTTTGAGTCGATGAAGGGCCATCAGTTGTCCCACTTGTTATAACAGTTGTGTCAGATCGATCAGTTGTGGAGATCTCGTCAGTTGATAAGCTCGTTAAAACAGTTGTGCCAGATTGATCAGTAGTGGAGGTGACATCAGTTGATAAGCTTGTTACAACAGTTGTTTCAGATTGATCAGTTGTGGAGGTGCCCTCAGTTGTTCCACTTGTTACAATAGTTGTTCCTGTTTCCTCAGTTGTTGTACTTGTTACAATAGTTGTGTCAGATTGATCAGTTGTGGAGGTGACATCAGTTGATGAGCTCGTTACAACAGTTGTTGCAGAATGTTCAGTCGATGAAGGGCCTTCAGTTGTCCCACTTGTTACAACAGTTGTGTCAGACTGATCAGTTGTGGAGGTGTCGTCAGTTGATCCACTTGTTACAACAGTTGTGTCAGATTGATCAGTTGTGGAGGTGCCCTCAGTTGATCCACTTGTTGCAATAGTTTTTCCAGTTTCTTCAGTTGTTATGCTTCCATCAGTTGTTCTACTTGTTACAAAAGTTGTGTCAGATTGATCAGTTGTGGAGGTGACCTCAGTTGATCCACTTGTTACAAGAGTTGTGTCAGATTGATCAGTTGTGGAGGTGCCCTCAGTTGTCCCACTTGTTACAACAGTTGTGTCAGATTGGTCAGTTGTGGACGTATCGTCAGTTGATGAGCTCGTTACAACAGCTGTTGCAGAATGTTCAGTAGATGAAGGGCCATCAGTTGATCTACTTGTTACAAGAGTTGTTTCAGATTGATCCGTTGTGGAGGTGACATCAGTTGATCCACTTGTTACAACAGTTGTGTCAGATTGATCAGTTGTGGAGGTGCCCTCAGTTGATCCACTTGTTACAGTAGTTGTTCCTGTTTCCTCAGTTGTAATGCTTCCATCAGTTGTTCTACTTGTTACAAAAGTTGTGTCAGATTGATCAGTTGTGGAGGTGACATCAGTTGATGAGCTCGTTACAACAGTTGTTGCAGAATGTTCAGTCGATGAAGGGCCTTCAGTTGTTCCACTTGTTACAAGAGTTGTGTCAGATTGATCAGTTGTGGAGGTGACATCAGTTGATCCACTTGTTACAACAGTTGTGTCAGATTGATCAGTGGTGGAGGTGACATCAGTTGATCCACTTGTTACAAAAGTTGTGTCAGATTGATCAGTTGTGGAGGTGCCCTCAGTTGATCCACTTGTTACAATAGTTGTTCCTGTTTCCTCAGTTGTAATGCTTCCATCAGTTGTTCTACTTGTTACAAAAGTTGTGTCAGATTGATCAGTTGTGGAGGTGACATCAGTTGATGAGCTCGTTACAACAGTTGTTGCAGAATGTTCAGTCGATGAAGGGCCATCAGTTGTTCCACTTGTTACAAGAGTTGTGTCAGATTGATCAGTTGTGGAGGTGACATCAGTTGATCCACTTGTTACAACAGTTGTGTCAGATTGATCAGTTGTGGAGTTGACCTCAGTTGATCCACTTGTTACAAGAGTTGTGTCAGATTGATCAGTTGTGGAGGTGCCCTCAGTTGTTCTACTTGTTATAAAAGTTGTGTCAGATTGGTCAGTTGTGGAGGTGCCCTCAGTTGATCCACTTGTTACAAGAGTTGTGTCAGATTGATCAGTTGTGGAGGTGCCCTCAGTTGATCCACTTGTTACAAGAGTTGTGCCAGATTGATCAGTAGTAGAGGTGACATCAGTTGATAAGGTTGTTACAACAGTTGTTTCAGATTGATCAGTTGTGGAGGTGCCCTCAGTTGTTCCACTTGTTACAATAGTTGTTCCTGTTACCTCAGTTGTTGTACTTGTTACAATAGTTGTGTGAGATTGATCAGTTGTGGAGGTGACATCAGTTGATGAGCTCGTTACAACAGTTGTTGCAGAATGTTCAGTCGATGAAGGGCCTTCAGTTGTCCCACTTGTTACAACAGTTGTGTCAGATTGATCAGTTGTGGAGGTGTCGTCAGTTGATCCACTTGTTACAAAAGTTGTGTCAGATTGATCAGTTGTGGAGGTGCCCTCAGTTGATCCACTTGTTGCAATAGTTGTTCCAGTTTCTTCAGTTGTAATGCTTCCATCAGTTGTTCTACTTGTTACAAAAGTTGTGCCAGATTGATCAGTTGTGGAGGTGACATCAGTTGATCCACTTGTTACAAGAGTTGTTGCAGAAGTTTCAGTCGATGAAGGGCCATCAGTTGTCCCACTTGTTACAAGAGTTGTGTCAGATTGATCAGTTGTGGAGGTGCCCTCAGTTGATCCACTTGTTACAATAGTTGTTCCTGTTTCCTCAGTTGTTCTACTTGTTACAAGAGTTGTGTCAGATTGATCAGTTGTGGAGGTGCCCTCAGTTGTCCTACTTGTTACAACAGTTGTTGCAGAAGTTTCAGTCGATGAAGGGCCATCAGTTGTCCCACTTGTTACAAGAGTTGTTGAAGAATGTTCAGTCGATGAAGGGCCATCAGTTGTCCCATGTGTTAAAACAGTTGTGTCAGATTGATCAGTTGTGGATGTGACCTCAGTTGATTCACTTGTTACAACAGTTGTGTCAGATCGATCAGTTGTGGAGGTTTCGTCAGTTGATCCACTTGTCACGAGAGTCGTACCAGTTTCCTCAGTGGTAAAGGTACTCTCAGTTGCCCGACTTGTTTCAACAGTTGTTTCAGGTTGGTCAGTTGTGGAGGTGCCATCACTTCTCCCATTTGTTACCACTGTCTTAGTTATTGTGATGTAATCAGTGGTTGAAGTTGCGTGCCTTTGCTCAGTTGATAATACTGAGACTGCTGTTCCAGTTGGATGAGACGCTACAGTGGGATTAGTCGATCTTGTTGTTAACATTACTGTGTTGTAAGTTCTTGAAGAGGTTTCAGTAGAATCTGTTGTCCTTGGTTGATCAGTTGTTGATGTATCATTATTGTAATCAGTCTTTAACAACATAATTTGTTCAGTAATGGACACTGATTTTGAAATGGTGTTTCCTGAAAATGTCTTAGTTTCTTTAATTTCTGAATAGGTATCATTTGGATCTTTTACTAATGAGGCAAGAGAGTCTTCAGTTAGGTTAGTAAAAATGAATAGATTTCCTTTTTGCCATTCTTTATTACCTGCAACATAATTCGAGACAAAATTCACAGAATTTATTATATACATTTAATGTCTTTATTACCAAGCATCATTTATACACAAAACTGAGTTTTTGCATAGTAATGGTCCTTTTAAGCATATTCATGAGTATGTCCGTGTACTTCTTGTATATAATTTTCTAAGAAAGTTCATAGGTACAAGGCTGAAGTTATTCACATTTTACCTAGCATACGAGCATTCATCATACTTTGTAGATCCCCTCTTGGCAGTATTCACAGGAACTCTACACACAAAGTATCTACTAATTGTAGATTGTAGTACTTCAACTAAAGCTGCCAGCTTTTATGAGAACACTATGATATATACTATATGTATATATATAATAGTACTAGTAACACTACATTCACTAAGGCTTTTTCTGTATCTCCATTCATTCCAAATTCCACCATTTTAAAATGGTGGTATCACATGTTTCTTTGTGTTGAGAATAAAATGAATCCTTTTGTGAACCCATTCTACCAGATTCCACAGATGTTCGCACCTGGGCCAGCTTTCAGCTACCATTGGTCAATGTGTGTCTCCAGGATCCTGCTGTGCCAAGTGGCTAACTAACAAGGAATACAGGAGCGACTGGTGTCCTCCAGTTTGCAATCAGAACATTGCACAGCAAATACCTCTTTCGAGCCACAACCCTTTTCCAGCCTGGCTCATCAAATGCTAGCCAAGAAAACTGCACACCAAAGAATCCCTGTCTCCCTCCAAACACTTCTAAAATAAACCTTGACCTTATGCCTTATGCATAGCAAAAGCATGTCTGAGGCTAAGCACAGGACTCTTTAACCTTGTTAAAGACAGGGCAAATAACTTATTTCAGATTTTTTTGTTTGTTGCAGTTCTCATAACGTCTGAAAAGTAATCAATAAATGAAAAACTTTGACAAAAAAAAAAGGTTTTGGTGACTGTCACAAGCCAGTAATATCCACTCAAGCAGTAAGAATCAGTTAAAGGTGATGTTTCGTTTGGTTTAGCTATCTAGCTCCAGTCTATATAATATTGGCATTTAACAGTCGCTTATTTGATAGACTGACAAGCTAAGTGGTTGTGAGTCAGTGGTTGAGCACAGAATGAATAAGAAAAAAATTGCTCTGAGATGGCGGCATGCACAGACGCAGCGGCTCTGTGCTCCCGGTCTTTTTGTTTGTTTTTGCTTTTTCTCATGTTTTTTACCACTCTGCCTGCTATACGATACAGTCGACACGATCTCCTAAGAATTGGCACTCAGTGTAGCCACCTCCCGTTTAATGAGAGGATACCATCGGAGATCATCCGACCACCGGGATCAGCGTGTAATCCCACTGAGACGACGGCGGCGGCGGTGACAGAGGAGACAGAAGCGGGGGAGGCGAGTCGGGCTACAAGCTAAGCTAAAGGCTACTCCATACAAACTGCCTCTTCCAACGATTCTCCTTGCGAATGTCCGGTCACTTTCCAACAAACTGGACATGCTCAGACTGATAATGACATCTCAGCGCAACATCAGGGAGTGCTGTGTGCTGATTTTTACGGAGACATGGCTGAACTGCAACACTCCAGACGCGGCAGCGGAGCTAGCAGGCCGCACGCTTTACCGTGCCAACAGGACACCGGAACCCGGCAAGAAGATGGGTGGCGGACTCTGTGTTTATACCAACAATGCCTGGTGCATGGACACTAAAATTACAGAGAGACTCTGCACCCCCGATCTGGAATACATGACAGTGAAATGCAGACCCTTTCACTCACCGTGGGAATTCTCCGTTGTTTACATTACTGGCGTTTACATTCAACCACAGGCTAACAGGACTCCCACCCCGAAGGCGTCTTCATTGTTGCTGGGGACTTCAATCAAGCAAACCTCAGATCAGTTCTTCCCAACTTCTACCAGAACATCAACTGCCCTACCAGGGGAGAGAAGACTTGGGACCATGTGTACACTAATGTGAATAATGCCTACAAGGCTGTGGTGTGCCCTCACCTCGGACAATCTGATCACCTCTCCCTGCTAATGTTGCCAGCCTACAAACCACTCATTAGCAGGACTAAACCAGCCAGTAGAGAGATCAGGGTCTGGCCCGAGACTGCAAAATCACAGCTGAAAGACTGTTTTGAGAGCACAAACTGGTCTTTGCCCAGGACAGCTTAGATCTGGACCACTACACAGCCTCAGTATTGTCCAACATTAGTTTCTGCACAGAGACTGTTACATCCAGGAAAACAATCCGTGTGTTCCCCAACCAGAAACCCTGGTTCAACAACAAGGTGAGGAACCTACAGAAGATCAGGAATGCTGCGTACAGGGCCAAAGACACTGCAGCATACAGCCTGGCAAGAACCAACCTGAAGCGTGGCATCAAAACAGCAAAGAATGAATACAGGCTCAAGATTGAGGGGAATTTCAACAGCAACAACACCAGACGTATGTGGCAGGGCCTACAGTCAATCAGTGACTATAAAACAAACAGCACTCTGCCTGTCAATGCGACCCCCTGCTTGCTGAGGACCTGAACCTGTTCTTTGCCCGTTTTGAAAACGGAAGCTGAGGCTGGACACAAACAAAGTGAGGAATGCACTGCAGCGAGTCAAAACCAGGAAAGCGACAGGACCTGACAGCGTCCCAGGATGTGTTCTCCAGGCATGCGCAGACTAGCTTGCTGAGGTGTTCACAGACATCTTTAACCTCAGCTTGAACCGAGCAGTCGTCCCAGCATGCCTCAAAACCACCACCATCGTGCCCATCCCTAAGCTGAAAACTGTGAGCAGCTTGAACGACTACAGGCCGATCGCACTCACACCAGTGATTGCGAAATGCTTTGAAAGGTTAATCATGGCTCACCTCAAATGCACCATCCCTGCCACGCTGGACCAGCACCAGTTCATCTATCGAGCCAACAGGTCAACCGAGGATGCCATCAGCAATGTCCTGCGCACCGCCCTGGAGCATCTGGAGAAACCCAACACCTATGCCAGGCTGCTCATCCTGGACTTCAGTTCGGCCTTTAACACGGTCATCCCCAGCGCCTTGGTCTCCAAACTGCACAACCTCGGCCTAAACTCCATCATCTGCAACTGGACACTGGACTTCCTGACCAACCGCCCCCAGTCTGTCAGGTTGGGGAATCACACATCCTCCACCATCACCCTGAACACCGGTGTGCCCCAAAGATGTGTCTTGAGCACCCTCCTCTTTGCCCTCTTCACCCACGACTGTCAGCCTGTCCACGCGACTAACACCATCATCAAGTTCGCAGACGACACAACGGTTGTGGGACTGATCTCCAACAATGACGAGACAGCATACAGGAGCGAGGTACAAAACCTGACAATCTGGTGCTCCACCAACAATCTCATCCTGAACAGTAAAAAGACCAAGGAGATTGTGGTGGACTTCAGGAGTTCCAGGAGGACGGCCACTGCTCCTATGACCATCAACGGAGAGGCTGTGGAGAGAGTCCCCACCTTTACGTTTCTAGGGGTTCACATCACCGAGAACCTCTCCTGGAGTACACACACTTCCCACGTCACCAGCAGAGCACAACAACGCCTCTACTTCCTGAGGAAACTGAGGAAGACTGGACTACCGCGGAACCTCCTCACCAACTTCTACCGGTGCACGGTGGTGACGTACTGCATCACAGCGTGGTATGCAGGATGCCACAAGAGGGAGCTGAAGGCACTGCAGAGGGTCATCAAAGCAGCACAGAGGATCACCGGGTCTGATCTACCTGCCGTCAGCCAACTCTTTGAGACCCGATGCCAGAGCAGGGCCAGGAACATCACCCTGCCCACCACCTCTTCAGGCTCCTTCCCTCTGGCAGGAGATTTAGGACAATTCAGGCCCACACCACTAGACTGAAAAACAGCTTTTTCCCCACAGATGTCAAACTGCTAAACGTACTATAGGTCACTGACACCCCCCCCACCACCACCACCACCACCACCACATCCCACACCCAGCCTCACCCACACCCATATTCTCAAGTGCAACACTACAGTGAAATATGTTCAACTCCATATATCTGTCTATTTGCACTAATACCACCAACCCTCTGAAATGTGAATATTTGCAGCCAATTGTTGTTTTTATAATTCTTCCTTTTGATATAGGGTTAGGGTTACCGCGTGTACCAACGTAATTTCGTTGTAATGCTGTTAACAGTTGTAGAATGACAATAAAACCTCTTATAGAGCTGCAGAGCCGTGGACTTGTCCTCCAGCAGTTGTTAGGCAGGCATGTGTTGTGGGGAATTGGAATTGGAAGGAGGCATGAAGAAAGGGTGTGGGATTTTTTTAAGCCAGACACTTTCAAACTCTAGCTACTCTTGCTAGCTTTTCCAGTGTTACAGACCCTGCATTTAGTGTATATGTGTTGATTTGCCTTAATGTCATTCATTGAGTTACTTGATATGGTAATTTAGGTAGTAGAAATGCTACTTATAATAATTCAAAACTGAGATTGAAGCATATTAATTCAGAGAAATGACTGAGAAATCTTGTCTCTTAATTTTGAAGAAAGGTGGTTATTGATTATCTCTGCTAATTACAAATGATTTCAGACAGCCAAGATTAATGCCCCCAAAATGGCATGACCCCTACAGTAATATGAAGCATTAAACCCACTGGTATCATTTTACAAAGATTTGTAGAAACTTGCATGGAGCTGGAATATAACCCACACAACATTCGGTTATTGTAAACATCCATACATGACTTTTACAATACATCCAGTATTGCAAAACATAGTGAATATCGTAACATATAATATTATAAATATTACATTCACCTAAAAAAGTATTGTTTAATGTATCAAATAAATGGCTTTCCAACCCTTCCTATCTATTGCACCAGAATAGGCCAACATTTCCTTAGTCATTAAATTACACAGTACAGCTTAACAGACAAACAAGTATGAAAATAACTCCAACAAGCAACTGTACAAACAATCACCAATCAGAGACACGTGCTAAACAGCTGACTTGACTGTAAACAAATACAAAAAATGTGGAGCAAGTAAAGTTGGCATTGACAAAACAGGAGGCCACTGTCACCTGGCTATCAACAGCTAAGTCAAACCATGACATCAACAACTGCACAGGATTTTACTGCTTATTGTGGGTTGGGTAATTTTCAGTAAATCACCACTGATGAGAGGGAGAGCGAATACTGGTTAATAATCATGCCTACTTCAATATTGACAAAAGGGTACTTTTTGCATTTGCAGCAGTCAGACCATGACCCATTATCCATACTAGTCAAGCAAATCTTAAAGGAAGGCACACTGGAATCTAATCATCCTAACTGTTTTATTTGATTGATGTAACCACACTGATCTGATTTGATTACTGGGCGATCAGAGTATGCTCAGTCTGAAGTATCTTTTTATTTATTTAGGTATTTTTCTGATTAGCTTACAATGAAATTTTATTTCATATACATCTGTTTTATTCTTTGAAAATAGACATTTTAATAGACTGCATGCTGTTGCTTAACAAAAACTCAGAACATTAAAAAAAATTAAAACAATTAGTCTGGTTTCTATCCTGAGCCATCAACTATTGCTTGATTTGCTTAAATCAGCTTGAAAAGGGCAGAGCAAGAACAATTTGATCTGTACTTGGCAAAATGTAGACTTATCAGACAAACCAAATTTGTCATTGCTCATATGCCCATATGAAAGAGCCTTGCTAATCAAAATGGATTGCACTGTTTTCCAATTAAATTTATTCCCAGAGGTATCAAT
This sequence comes from Pempheris klunzingeri, assembly GCF_042242105.1. Classification (NCBI taxonomy): domain Eukaryota; kingdom Metazoa; phylum Chordata; class Actinopteri; order Acropomatiformes; family Pempheridae; genus Pempheris; species Pempheris klunzingeri. The sequence goes on from NC_092034.1 coordinate 17,808,491, forward strand.
ATTCTCATTATGTAAAGCCTCACACATTAAACATTTTAGATAACGGTCATGACCTTACAAAGTCAAATATTGATACATTTCAGTGACATTGTCATATTACCAGAAGTGGTACAGTAACAGGATTGAAATTAACATGTCCAATTGAGTTTAGAGGCAAAGGTTCAATTACCATGTACATTACATTTTTCTTTAATTCAAAAAGTTGCCAATCATTGTTTGACTTAGACCCCAAAACTGACATTATAGTCAGCACTTGAATAAATAACATTTCATCAATTACACACAATATATCCCTGGTAGAGTTGATAGCAGTCTTAGTAAAAAGCTTAGTAGTTGAGTAGAGAAACTCTGGGACACTGTTTAAACTTAATGTTTTAAACTGTTTTAAACTTAATGTTTTAAACTGTTTTAAATTAATGAAGAAAATGAAAGAAAGAAAAAAATATCCACATTAACAAAATTTTGAGGGGGGCCACTTGGACTGTGACCAGAGTGACTAAATATCAAATCATTCTTTCTAAACATACAGTCAATCATGGCCCAACGACTACATTACTTTTTATGTTTCAGTTCTACCTGTGCATAATAGAATAAGAAATCAATAGTTTTTTAGAATACAGTTTCCTTTTTACTGCAAACCACTCTACATTTTTTGGTTGTGTCAAACGTGCATTTTTGGCACCATACAATATAAAAGTAAATGAGTCATCTTCACTTAAAAGAAGGCAGAGTAGAAAAAAATTGTAAGAGAGAACTGGTAAATCAGAACAACTAATTAATAAAAGTTTAACAATTTAATAACAACTTGTTTCCACTTTTCTGAAAAACTGTTATTTTTTACAATCGCTGATATCCCTTTGTCCATTCTGATGTCACATTTTCAAAAATGTTTGTAGATTCTACCATTAACACAATTTATGTTGTTTTCACAGAATATGCAATTAAAATGTTCTAAAATGCTTTAATTTTCTTTACATATACCAAATTTATGTTGCTTCCTTTTTTTTTATTTACAAATGCTTGTAAGAGCCTGCCAGAAATAAAAACCTATTGTTCAAAACATTAGGTAAATGTTTTTTAAACAAAAATAGTATAAAGCTGTTAACTTTGCAACAACAGCAACTCAAAAGCTATATTAACTGCTGATTAGCATTTTTGAATGAACAGAGCATTAAAATGCTGAGAAATAGCTGAATTAAGTAGTGTAAAGTAAATCACCTACAGCTGATTCTATTCTCAATCGGAGACATGGCCAGGTTTTGAAATTCTTTCACTTGCATGGACATATACAGTAAAAAGAGAACTTTTTGAATTGATTTTGTTCAATGTTGATACAGAACAACACAGAGGAGCAGAGAGACAACAAATTAATGTCTGGACTGCCAGGGTGTATTAGGCATGCCAAGTGTTTATGCAAGGTGCATAGTGAGCAGTGGCATAAGATGAGATGATAAGGACAATGTGGCCAAATGCTGAAGATCACATAGAGAACAGGACAGTACATTTTTGTGTTTTTCCCTTCTGAGCTTTTTTACTGTACTGGATTTGTTGGATTTTTTTTAATCACTGGCAGCAATTATTATTCACATTATTAGTAGGCTTTACTGTAGCAATTCTTTCATGTACTATTTTTCTACCGTACATTTTATAAAGTAAAGATGACTCCTTTACTTTTAGATAGTATACCGCCAAAATGCACACATTCAACACTTAAAATGTTAGAGCAGTAATGGAAATTGAATTATAAAAAACAATGGATTTCACGTTATTTGTTGAATGCAAGTTGAACTGAAACATGAAAAATACAGAAAGAATTTTTGCAATGCCTTCAACTGAATTTGAAATTTATGCTATGATTGACTAACCATTGCTGGTGTTTTGAAAGAATGATTTGATATTGAATTGGGTTTGCCATGTTTTGATAGAGGTAATGCATGTAGATATTGTTTTTTGCATTTTTAAATGTAGAGTTGGTATTTAATGAACAAAATGTGGGCAGAAAATTAATTATTTGGCTAATTCAGTGTGCTGCTGTATTGAGAGTTTAGACAACGTATTTAAGTAGGTCTATAGGTAAATGCTTATTAGTAATTGTAAAAAAAAAAATACAATGGTATGGTCAACAGATTGTTGTCGACAAATGATTATTAAATTGTTAAAATTTTACTCATTTGTTTTACTAATTATTTGGCTTTGTGGTTGTATTAATTTCCTTACTACCATGTAATCACCTATGTGATTTTTCTGTCATAATGCTACAATTTCGCTCTGGAATTAATACATTTATCTGACTTGAAAGTACATTCCAATTCATACATTTTTACTACAAGAATCACAACTGTTTGGGAGTATTGAAATGAAATTAACATTTATAAATCTTACCGTAAGCAGTTCTGTCAGCTGAACATGAACAGATGACTGTAAAAAAGATGATCATGAAACTTGAGGGAAGTGCCATCACCAGATTACATCCTAGTCTCCCACATCTCAGATATCAGGGATGAATGACTCCAAATTCTCAAAACATTTAAAATAGATTGCCACATAAGTATGGTATACTCTGACTTTTGAGGATTAAGTCTTTCATCTGGTCCCAACACTGTGCACAGCAACACAACATGTAGTGTCAGGGAGTGGAGAAAATATCACAGAAAGCAGGGTGGTCAAAGATAAGAGGAAGCAGCGCAGTAAACCTTTTGACCGTGCCTCAAGTTTATTACACATACACACCTCTCCTCGTGCACTGTTAATTGTTTTATACTGCCATCAGCCTAGTGGGAATCTTGGATAGCCTTGAGGTGGGGCAAAGGGTGCCACAAGATTTCATCTTTGTGCATTTATAACATTTCACCACATTAAAACAAAAAAAAACAAAACAACTATTAAGTTACAACATGTGTTTACGAGAACATTTCTGGGAGCTACAACTGGTCTTAGGTGACAAGGAATCATACAACACTGCCAGAGCGAAACTGAAAACTGAGGTAAGCAGTGTGTCAATGGCTTTAGCACTCTTCTGTACCACAGTCTGTAATTAGGCTTCAAACCTTGAAGGGGTAAAACCCGATTGACCCCCTGGTTATGGGGGTCCAACACTTAATTTCTAGCTAAGTTTGATCCAGACAACGTGATCACCACGTTGATGACTATTTTAGGGAATTCTATTTAACCTACCCCATGCAACCGAAAGGGAGGAAGTTAGACATGTTTGGAAGACCATCTCTAAAGTTTGTACAGTCACAACCCCGCAGTGTCCGAAATTACTACAAATTGCTCCATCTAGCACTTATAGAAGAATTTTCTTCACAGCAATGGATGCAGCCCTCCAAATTAAACATGCCCGTGTGACAAAGTGGGTGGGTTCTTCTCACCACTTGTCCCTGGACATGTTTCTGTTTTCCTTATATGTGTGTTTTTCTTTAATTAACCAGGCTAGTGTAGCAAGGCACATACTATCCCGGGGTTGTTTGTGTCAGGTTACAGTTTAAATCTAGTACATGAAGAATTTAAGTAAAACACACGGTCATTTAGGTCAGTTATCTTTTATTAAGTTGCAGGTTAAATGTGGTTTATTCCTTTGTTTATACTTACCTTTGTTTGTTCTGGTGTGTGTGGAGTGTTTGGAGAGGAGGCCGGCCCAGCACTTCCCCAATTTATGATGGTGGTGATGTCAGCATTACATCATTGGGTCAGGCCAAGCGGAGTTTTTTTTTTCCTTTTTGACAAATGTTTGTTGATATTAAAATGCATAAATTGTTTTCGCTTGTTTAGATTGTGGGGAAATAGATAAGAAAGGTCTAGAGGTTTGTAGTGTGTGCTGTGATTTTTAATTGCAGATTTGTTGCAATTCACAGTATAGACTGTCACCATGTTACCAAATGGTTGAGCTGAAGCGAGCCAAGGGGGGGAATTCTCATCTCTCAGGTTCCTGTGGATCCTGTCCTGTGGTTCTTCTGCTGTGGTTCTCTGGCTTCATGAATCACTGCTGAGGATCGTCGGCCACTCATCATGTTTTTCAACATAACCATATTGCTAATGCTAATGTTTTAGTCACACTCTTATTGTCAGTGCTATAGTCACTGTTAGTATATTGGTTGCTGCTTGTGTTGTCTCTCTCTCTCTCTGTCTCTCTCGAAGTTCGAGGTTTCTTCCCGTTAAAGGGGAGTTTTTCCTGGCCACTGTTGCTCAATATAATATCTGATGCTGCTCATGTGGGGATTCTTGAATCCTTAATTTTGAATTCCTGAATCGTTGGGTCTCTCTCTAACTAAAGAGTTTGGTCAGTTCAGCAATTAACAAAAAATGGAAGAAATTAATAACACGTACAGTCTGGAGAACAAGCTTGAGTCTTTCTCTAACTTTACAATACTTCTATATCTGATGCTTGCTCGCTAATTAAAGAGTTTGGTCTAGACATGGTCTTTATGTAAAGCGTCTTGAGATAACACTGTTATGAATTGGCGCTTTATAAATAAAGATTGATTGATTGATTGATTGATTGATTGAATTGAATGCCCAATATAACCAGTAGGTACTTGGATGGGCTGTGCTGCCACAATAAAATTGTTTTTCTTTTGAGTAGCTACAGTTTAGTTTTGAAATTATGTTTTTTTGTAAATAATTTTTGTATTATTTTGTAATTTAAATTATCTTCATGGAGCACTGTACAATAAAATCACCTCTTTTGCACTCAAGAAGTCTGCTGAGTCTGCCTGCCTACCACCTTCCTTGACCTTTTTGGCCGGACTACTCTACACCCGTCATGAGCATCCCAAAGAATACAACAAATGTTTGAGGCAAGAATGCACCAGGCTTAGAAGAAAGCTCCACCTTCAAGGCCTTGTTCTTGCAAAACCTCCATCCATATGTGCGCACTCACGTTGTACTTAGGATGCAACAAGGTGTAGGAGATAAGGAAGATGACACAGGTAGCTTGGGAAACTGTTGTCTCTTCCAAAGCCACAAAAGCATAGCCAACAGCATAGTCCACCCCTTTAATGACACGATAAAAGACGTCGGCTCTTGCACTTTACCTTTCCGTTAATGACACCCAATTACGGCAATCGGAGGTCACTAAAATTAATGTGGAGTCGGTGTGCTATTTTGCTAAAACAATGTCAGACTCCATAGATTTCTCTGGTCCCCTGCCCAATCTGACCAGTGATGACATGTATAGCCACATGTCATCATTCAACCGCTGGCTGTCGAGGTGGTGCCCAGCTAACAATGTGGGCTTCATAGACAATTGGCAGTCTTTCTGGGGAAGACCTGGTTTATTAGAAGAGACGGCATCCATCCCACTTTGGAAAGAGCTGCTTATCTGATTTCTTATCTAGCAATGAAAATTGACAGTCCAGAGTTGAGACCAGGAAGCAGAGCTGTAGTCTGACAGGCTTCTCTGCTCCTCCATTAGAACAGTCACCCACCCAACATCCCATAGAGACTGTGTCCGTCCCTTTTAAACCTTTTTAATCTTTTTAAGTCAAACAGGAGAGGAGTTCTGCATAAAAATCTAATCAAAGTTAATACCACCACTGGCAATATGAAACAGGACAGGAGAGTTAAATGTGGACTTCAACATTCAACATCAGATCTCTGCCATCCAAAGCTGTTTTAGTAAATGATCTGATATCAGACCATCATATTGATTCATTGTGCCTGACTGAAATATGGCTATGCCATGAAGAATATGTTAGCCTTAATGAAGCCAGTCATACTAATACTCACATTCCTTGAGACTCTGGATGAGGAGGTGGAGTTGCAGCCATCTTAAACTCTGGTTTAATAGTCCAACCTAGACCTAAACTTAACTATAATTCAACTGAAAGCCTTGTTCTTAGTTTTTCACACCCAACCTGGAAAACACTAAAGCCAGTCTTATTAGTTACAGTGTACCGCCCTCGTGGTCCGTACTCTGAGAAATTCTTAACTGAGTTCTCAGAGTTTCTATCAGATTTAGTCCTTAGTGTAGACAAAGTAACTATAGTAGGTGACGATGATATTCATGTGGCGAATGATAATGATGGTCTTAGCACTGCTTTCATATCACTATTGGACACAATTGGCTTCTCTCAGAGTGTAAATGAACCCACTCACTGTCTTAACCACACCCTTGACCTTGTTCTAGCTTATGGTATTAAAATTGAACAGTTGACAGTCTTCCTACAAAACTCTATTCTATCAGACCATTACCTGATTTCTTGTTACTGGACTATGAACCGTATGACAAAAAAATCCTCACTAAATGCTTATCTGATAGTGCTGTTGCCAAATTTAAGGAAGTGCAAATTAATATCAGCTGGTTCAGTCCCAACTGATGGCCTATAAAAAGGTATCTCATTACCAAGGTGTCACACAAGAAACATCTCATGATGGGTAAAAGCAAAGAGCTCTCTCAAGACCTTCGCAACCTTATTGTTGCAAAACATACTGATGGCATTGGTTACAGAAGGATTTCTAAACTTCTTAATGTGACGGTGAGCACTGTTGGGGCCGTGATCCGGAAGTGGAAAGAACATCATTTCACCATAAACCAGCCACGACCAGGTGGTCCTCGCAAGATTTCTGACAGAGGAGTGAAAGGAATTATCAGAAGAGTTGTCCAAGACCCAAGGGCCACTTGTGGAGAGCTTCAGAAAGACCTGGAATTAGCAGGTACAATTGTTTCAAAGAAAACAATAAGTAATGCACTCAACCACCATCGCCTGTATGTACGCTCACCACACAAGACTCCATTGCTGAAGAAAAAGCATGTTGAAACTGGTTTAAAGTTTACTGCACAACATTTGGACAAGCCAGTGAAATACTGGGAGAATATAGTTTGGTCAGATGAGACCAAAATTGAACTCTTTGGATGCCATAATACACACCATGTTTGGAGGACAAATGGCACTGAAAATCTATGGAAAGAACTAAAGATCAGAGTTCATAGAAGAGGCCCATGGAACCTTCAAGATTTGAAGACTTTTTCTGTGGAAGAATGAGCCAAAATCACACCTGAGCAATGCATGCGACTAGTTTCTCCATACAGGAGGTGTCTTGAAGCTGTCATTAGCAACAATGGCTTTTGTACGAAGTATTAAATAAATTTCAGTAAGCGTGTTCAATACTTTTTTCCTGTGTCATTTCACATTATTAAACATAACTTAATTAATGGACATCTATGGTTTGATTTCTTTGCATGTGTGGATTGCATGCAACATCTGGTGAAAATTTCATGTCAATAGCACCTTTTAGCTGAGAAAAATGGTGACGTGTTCAACACTTATTTTACCTGCTGTATAATTACCGGAATAATTGATGTATGTATATACAGTATATATACATACATTTTTTATTTGTTACAACCCTGGCTCACAGGTTGCAACAAGTGAGAGAGTTCACACACCGAAGTTCCAACAAAGATATTTATTTCTACCAAATAGTGTAACAGAAATATGCCCATTCAAACAACAAAGGGCTCTGGCCACATGTGGCCAGCCAGCAACCCAGCTCAGACAAAGAGAGAGGGCGAGAGCAAGAGAGAGAGAGAGAACAGACGGCCTTTTATATGCCTGGCCCACACCTGTAGGTGTGGTCCAGGCAAGTCGACGCCCACTTCTCCAGAGTCCGGCTGGAGAACAGGGAAGGAGACATCACAAGGCTGTCACATATTATATCCCTGGAGTCCTGGGTTTGGCCCACTAAGCCTTCGTGTTAAGCAGGCAAAATTCCACAATATATAAATCATGGGTGTATGTTTATCAAGATTTTACAATCACTTAGATATGATTAATCAGGCCTGTTGTATAACAACAAGCAGAGCCCAAGTTTAATATATTGTAAAAGATGCACAGGAATTGTCAGGAACCACTTCCTCACATAAAAGGTTCAAAGGTTTATAAAGGGGTTTTCTAAGATAAGATGAAGTAACATCTTGTTGTATGAAAAGTACTTATCCTATCAGTATACAGGTAGAGTTAAGTTTCAGTTTATCAGACACTTGCGTCTGACATTGCATGCATTTTTACTGTCAAGTCATAGTCATATCAAGAAACTAAGACAGTTTGAAAAGGGAAACAACTCAGAGCTCCTTTGAAATGTGTTGTACAATAATTAAAACCAAATAAAATGCAAATACAACATATTAGTACAAACAAAACAACTTATATTACTAAGCAATTTCACATTGCAGAAATGTAGGCACAGCTTATAAAACCTTTAAAAATCTCTATAAACCTGTACTATTCAATTGAGCATGCAGTGGTGGGCCATCAGGGCCAGCAAGGCCTTCTCTGCTGGCCTAAACTATCAGAATCACTAACTTACATTTTAATATTTTCCCACTAATCTTTTTAGATTATTCCTAATAGTCTATTCTCTTCATTTCATAGCGTGTCTCTGGGCTGTGGTGCTTCCAGCAGTGTATGTTTATATTAGAGCTTTTAACCACAATGAAAGGGTGAAGAAAAATAGGGAAATGTTGAAAAGACTGATAGATTGTGTCATACAGCAGCGCAGGGGTGGCTGCACTGAAAGGAGACTTGTTGAATTCTTTTAATTGGGTTTCTTGCTTTAGTGATGACATTCATTTTCGTGATACCATGCAATGTCCTGTTATACTGAATTTCTGTATAATATTGATGGTTTTTGTAGCCGTGGCGTCATAATGACGGTACTAAGAGATGGTTTGATTCAGTTAGGACGCCACTGAAGACCCAGGTGTAAAATGCACGGCCCGCCACTGCAGTCAAGTAGTACAACTGAGAAAAATAATGGAAAACTGCTTAGCATTATCAAAGATTGATTTTTATACACACTGCTCAAATTAAGGGAACACTTACATCATTACGCGGCTGTGACTCAGTGGTAGAGTGGGTCGTCCCTCAATCAGAAGGTCGGGGGTTCGATCCCCAGCTCCTATGGGTCAACATGTCGAAGTGTCCTTGGGCAAGACACTGAACCCCAACTTGCTCCTGAAGCAGCTTCAGTGTGTGAATGAGTATGAAAGAATAGTCTCCTCCAAATTACATTCCTCCTGTATGAATGATGTGTGAATGGGTGAATGAGGATGTCATGTAAAGCGCTTTGAGTAGTTGAAATAACTAGAAAGGCGCTATACAAATACAGACTATTTACCATTTACCATTACATATCATTACAGGGTAACAGTCTGTCCAGTTAGGAAACATAAGCAATTGTGAATCAATTTCACCGATTTTGGTGTAAATGAAAGTGACAACAGGTTCACTAGAGAGGCAACAGCAAGACAACCCCCAAAAAGGGAATGTTTTGCAGATGGTGGTCACAGACACTTGCTGTCTCCTTCTTCTCTAGTTTTGCATTTTGCTAGTGTCCTTGTCACTTCTGGTAGAATGAGGCATTACCTGCAGCCCATTCAGGTTGCACAGGTAGTCCAGCCACTCCAGGGTGGCACATAAATACGTACCGTTGCAAGAAAGTTTGCTGTGTCTCCCAGCGCAGTCTTAAGAGCATGGAGGAGATACCAGGAGACGAGCCATTACATGATGAAAGCTGGACAGGGCCATAGAAGGGCATCACCCCAGCAGCATCTGCTCCTTTGTGCGAGGAGGAACAGGAAGAACACTGCCAAAGCCCTACAAAATGACCTCCAGCGGGCTACTGGTGTGCATGTTTCTGACCAAGCTGTCAGAAACAGACTTCACGAGGGTGGCATGAGGGCCCAACGTCCTCTAGTGGGATCTGCGCTCACCATGTAGCTCGATTGGCATTTGCCAGAGAACAGCAGAATTGGCAGGTCAGCCATTGGCGCCCTGTTCTCTTCACAGTTGACAGCAGGTTCACATTGAGCACATGTGACAGATGTGAAAGAATCTGGAGATGCACTGAACATTATGCTGCCTGCAACATCATCCAGCATGACCGGTTTGGCAGTAGGTCAGTGATGGTCTGGGGAGCCATATCCTTGGAGGGTTGTACAGACCTCCATGTGCTCTCACATGTCTAAAGCAAGTCTAAAAGAAAAGGTGTCATACATACAAATTTAATCAAAGTTAATACCCCCACTGCCAAAGTTCAACAGGATAGGAGAGTGAAATATGGACTTTTACACATCTGATCTCTGCCCATCCAAAGCTGTATTAGTAAATGATCGGATATCAGATCAGCATACAGATTTATTGTGTCTTATTGAAACCTGACTGTGCCATGGCCACTCTCCTAAATCATATTAATACCCACATTGCTTGAGACTCTGGACGAGGACGTGGAGTTGCAGCCATTTTCAACTCTAGCTTATTAATCAACCCTTGATCTAAACTTAATTATAACTCATTTGAAAGCCTTGTTCTTAGTCTCTCACACCAAACCTGGAAAGCGCTAAAGCCAGTTCTATTTGTTGTAGTGTGTAGTGTAGTGTGTTGTACTGCCTTATGGCGTGCCACCAAATTGGAAGAATCACGCTTAGTCTGGCAAGATAGTCTTAAAACCTATAGGAAGGCCCTCTTTAATGCCAGAGCTGCTTATTACTCCTTATTAATAGAGGACAATAAATAAATAAATTCTGCATGTTAGCCAGGCTGACAAAGAGCAAGAACTCTATTGATCCTTGTATTCCTTTAGAACTCAGTAGCAATGACTTCATGAGCTCATTATGCTTCGCTTTGTACTGAACTGTAGTCGACGTCTGTCTTGGACAATATCATATGCCTGTCACAAGTTGTTGCTGTATGTATCAGATAATTGTATGGAGACATTTCGTGTGATTAGCTCATAAGCTCTAATAACATCTATTTACAGTGTTACTGTCCAGTAACAAGAAATCAAAAGTTATCAGGTGATGGTCTGATAGAATAGAGTTATGTGGGAAGACTGTTAACTGAATTTCACCACCATAAGCCAGAACAAAGTCAAGAGTGTGGTTAAAACAGTAAGTGGAATCAATCAATCAATCAATCAATCTTTATTTATATAGCAGCAATTCATAACAGTGTTATCTCAAGACGCTTTCCATAAAGAGCAGGTCTTGACCTTGTTCTGGCTTATGGTGTTGAAATTCAACAGTTAACAGTCTTCCCACATAACTCTATTCTATCGGACCATCACCTGATAACCTTTGATTTCTTGTTACTGGACTATGAACCATATGGCAAAAATGTCCTCACTAGATGCTTATCTGATAGTGCTGTTGCCAAATTTAAGGAAGTGATTCCTTCAGTATTTCAGCCAGTGTGTCTCTGTGCTATGGATGACCGCTATGCTAATCTTAGCCCCTCCCAAATTGATTATCTGGTTGATAGTGCTGCAGGCTCACTACGAATGACACTAGACTCCATCGCCCCTCTAAAAAAGAATAGATAATTAAAGAAAGGAGACCAGTTAGATCCAGTTAAGTTGAAAATGCCAAGACGCTATCGACAGCACAGTACACTGAATCTCCGACAAACCGGGAGTGAAGCTTACCGTAGCAGGTAATATAGCAGTAATATACTTGAAACATATTTATAGTATGTTACTGTAATCAGCAAAGGATTCTGGGTAAATATTCGGACACTACTGTAATTCTTTTCAACTGTAAATCCATTTACAGTAACAAACAAGCCTGCGAAAAACTGATCAATGGGAAGGCAGATTTCTTTTTAAATGCCTTTTGACGGTTTCGATGGAAGTGATGGAAAGAAGGGAAAAGAAGTAAGGCTGGATGACTGACAACAACGACAAACACATAAGTATAGTATTTCTATCATTATTAGTGCATTGGGATCGCCGACTGAGGACACCATCCTTTTGCTGACTGGTAAGGACAAAGCTAAAATAAATGGCTAAATTGATGCTTGGTTAGAAGGGTATAGGGTTATATTTAAGTTTTACACTGATAATTTAAATGGGCATGCAATGTTGTCAGCCAATATAATATAGCAGCTGTATTAACCTAATGCTAATAGTGACAATGTAGTACAGTGTTTGCTAAAAAGAGGCGGAGATGTGATTTTGAGCTGATCAGAGAGGTTGATCACAGGGTTGTATCATGAGAAAAAGTGAGTCAGCGTATCCCTCATATATTAGAGCTCATTAAGTAAGTAAGAATCAATCAATCAATCAATTGATCTTTATTTATATAGCGCCAATTCATAACAGTGTTATCTCAAGACGCTTTACATAAAGACCATGTCTAGACCAAACTCTTTAATTAGCGAGCAAGCATCAGATATAGAAGTATTGTAAAGTTAGAGAAAGACTCAAGCTTGTTCTCCAGACTGTACGTGTTATTAATTTCATCCATTTTTTGTTAATTGCTGAACTAAGGTCACTGCAGGTCCAGCAGATTTAGATGGCAGTCTGTGTCCAGCGCACTGAGGTTGATCGCTGGGTAAGGCTATCAAGATGTGTGGATTATCAGCTACTAGACCACAGCTGGTCCTGCTAGGTGGAGTAGACTATAGCAGCACAATGAGAGCAACAGAGAGCAAGTTTCCCCAAAATACACATAAACAGTACATCTAAGGTTGTGGTATGCTGCTAGAGAGATTTTCTACTGGTGGCACGGCCAATTGTTACATTCCTCACCTATAGTATATATGACCTATAAACTCTTAATGAAACTAGAGTCTTGCACTCACTCAAATAGAACATCTGTTGTTATACAGTACAGGTGATCATTAAGACTGGAGGAGAGAGAATTGAGGTTTAACAGCCTCATACTCAGCAGAGTTAAGGTGTTTTCCAAAAGTCACTCAGCAATGTAACTCAGCAAATGTTCACTATTATGAACAGCAGGCTCCCTGCTACCTCCCTGTGGTTCCAAAAGTCTTCAAAAGTAGTGATGGAGCCAGAGGTTTCAGCTCTCAGGCTCCTCTCCTGTGGAACCTCCTTCCAGTCTGGGTTCGGGGGGCAGACACCCTCTCTACATTTAAGAGTAGACTAAAAACCTTCCTTTTTGATAAAGCCTATAGTTTAGGGCTGGACCAGCCCCTAGTTATGCTGCTATGGGCTTCCGGGGGACTCCCATGATGCACTGGGCTCCTCTATCCTCCTCTTCCTCTCCATCATTATGTCTCATGTCCGCTTTTCTCATCTCTCTGGTTCCTGTGGATCCTGGTCCTGGTTCTCCTGCACTGTAAAACCCGATAAGTTAATTGAACTCAAAACATTTTTTGAAACCGATTACATCAAAAATTTTAAGTACATCAACTCAAAATTTTTAATTAACAGCAGCAATCTGGTTTAAGTAGATTTGACTTGGCTTGACTTTTTTATTTACACTGTACAAATAAACATAAATTAGAGCTAACTTAAAAATTTGTATCAGTTAACTAGTGGACAGTGCTGAAAAATGTCTTTCTGGCAATAACCATTTAACTTTTATAAAACTATTGCAACAATGCATAAGTAATATAAAAAGTGCAAGTACTTTCTCACAGTTTCTCTTCTACTCAGTAGACAATTATTATGATCACAATGTCAAATGTGTCGAACAGTGACATGATGCATACTATTTAACAGTTTTTCAAAAATACAACAGGGGCCCAAAGTGACCTGAGACAAAGTTCAGTTAAAAAACTGTTTAAACATGAAATAACCAGATGTAAAAACTATTTAATTAACAGAACTACTTTAACACATTACATTAAAACATTTGTGCCTGTAGATTTACCACATGAGCAATAAAGACCCAATAACTTAACTTTAACTATTAAAAGAAATGGAAACTGTGTACTGCAGTAGAAACAATGGACATTCATTCAGTTCAAACCAATTTGTCCAACTCAGGATTTTTAAATATTAAAGTAATTAATAAACTATTCAGAATTTGTTAATGCTCTCTTGTGTGCCCAAATGGCAGCAGTGCACGTGCAAATGAGAAGACCTATCAGTCAAGAAGTTTTGTATTGTTTGAGATTACTACATTGACAAAATGTCATTTTTTAGACTCAACACCCTGGGCCTCAATGTCCCATCCTCTAAACCCATCAAGACCTTCTGAGTGAAGTCAAATGTATTGACCATCTCTTTTGGATAGCTTAGATGCAGGACATACATCAGTGCAAAAAGCATGATAAAAGCATCAGCCAGTGTGGGGAGATGGATTACAATGTTACCCTCAAGCACAACTGCAACCCTCTCTGGGCAGAAGAATGTGGCATGTGTTGACCCTGTGCAGATCAAGAGCAGCCCAACCACTGTGTTGTCGATGTCTGGTTCATCAGTCTGTGCCACCTGAAAACATCAGAAAATTATTATCCATTATCCCAGAATTGCCAAAATCCAGTTTGTCAAAAAAATACATACATTTAAAACAGCTAAATACATAAAATAAATTATATTTCATCCCTCACTGCAGGACTAGATCTTAGCTAAATGAATCCAATAAACTGGTAATTTAATGTATATCAGAAAAAGACTCTACTTAGGAGTGATAGTGTGCTTGACAGTGAGAGCTATCCATTTTAAAGCGTCATGCCATAATGTCAGGGAAGCCTACTTTTTACTTTGCAATGACAGTTTCAGATTAAGATACATGAAATTCAGCCCTTGATGAATGTGTTTGCATTCTCACTTTGGTTTTCAGTTATGTTAGTATTCAAAACCTGCAACTAGAACCGAAATAACACCTGAAGAGTAGAGGAGTTACAAAATTACACACCAGTTAGTAAAAATGAACATGCTGACTTACATCCCATGTCTTCAAAAATCCGGAGTCATCCTCATGCAGATATGCAGGGAGAGCACGAAGGACAGCAGCACGTCTGACATGGACATCAACTTGCTCCTTGAGTGTGGAAGAATAGTCATGCTTTACTACAAATGCCAAACAAAAAACCTACAGAATACTATATATCACAAAAGAGCCCTTCCATGGATAAGAGATCTAAGTTCTGTAACAAAGACAGATATCATTCTCAAGTACCAAAAAGATTAACCAATTTACCTGGAGATCGTAAGTCCTGAAGAGTTGGTCCAGAGATTCAGCTATTTTCCCGGTGCGTGCAGCTTTCTTTCTGAACAGACTTTGAAGATGTGGTACATGCTGATCCAGCTCGCCAAAGAAGTGGTTCTTCAGGCTAATGTTTGTAATTCTGTGGAACTCGGCGCAGATCTGGACAAATATAAGATCACTTTTAAAACAGAGTAAAAAGTATTTGTAAAAAATTATAAGCAAACATAAAGCAACAACTGCATGTCAAATGTGAGAAAATACATACATAAAAAGAAGATCCTTACACTACAATATCATTTGCCATGTTTATTGTAAATCTGTGTCCAAGGTATTAAAGACACAGCAAAGATATGAAAGTAAATGTAACTGGTCAAATAATGCTAGAAAGGACAGTACTTTCACCTGTGACTGCATTTTAAGGGCAGGCCAGCGTTCCAGGATCTCTCCAACAGGTCGGTTCTCACTGACAATCTTTCTGCGACGTAGGGCGAAGGTGGTCTGCATCAACTTTGCAATCAGTTGAAGATTTTTCTCACTCATCTCAACTTCATCAACAAGCTGGAGTCTCAGTCGCTCAAGGCTTGTACCATTTTCACCATTTGGGAAATTTGGAAGAAAGTTCACCTCTGCCCTCTTTGGTCTTTTGATGTCGCTGTGGGAAGCTTGTTGGTCTGGATTGTTCTTACTTCTCTTCCCAGAATTGACTGCTACCTCATGAAATCCTGCTCGACTCAACTTGGTGCGGTAGTTGCCCATTTTAAATTTTAGACTATTTTTCCAGCCATAATATCCTGTCTGTGAACCTGGCTCTTTAAGACAAGGATGGCTGGTGACAAGGGCTTCTGCTACCATTGACACTTCCTGATCTTTGGGGTATGCTTTGAAGCTATGCATTTTGGCTGCCAGGGCCTCAAGGATGTCATGCTTTTGTCCCTTGGATAGCTTTACAATTTTCCCTGTTCTCTCATATGCAAGATTTCCCTCGCTGAGGATGAGTTCTACATCATGGGAAAAAGTAGGCAATGGAAAAACATCAGGCCATCTCTCGGTCCTGTTTGGAGTCATGGCATGGGGCAATATTATCGTGTCATCTGACTCTACAGAACAGGCATCACTCTCTGGCCTTACAACTTTGAGTACAGCCTTCTGTGGAAGTTCCTCAATTTCTACAAGGGAAAATAGCTGCCCATCAAAGTCTGGATCTTGATAGGATAAGTTAAAGTCAAAGTCGAGCTGAAACTTTTCTTTCATCATTGATTTTAGCTCATCCACAGAATCTGGTCGTGAGGACAAAGTCATCTTCCTCACAATGTCAGTGGAGGTATGGACACGAAGAATGAAGTTCTGAGCTGCCATTTTCCATAACTACAAAAAGAAAACAGAAAAGAATGGATTAGTGAAGAACCTTCTTTTCTGCAACACACGAAATTGATCACAGCTAATTCAGACAGCTTTAAGTGATTAACATCATTGGGTTTAACTATGTATCATTAACCTTAAATGCATGCTGTTTGCAAGAAAATCAGTTGATCCAGTAAGTCTGTTAAGGTTTGTCATGGGGCAGAGTCACTGATGGGATATTATTTGTGAGATAACACCAGTATTCATTATGTCCACACTGCTCCATGAGTATACTTCTAAAAACTTTTCAAGCCTACATTTCAGTGATTAATATAAATCTTTTTATTAAATGCCCATCAATACTGTAAGCTGTGAGACTTAATGTGTCATTTAGCTCTGACAGCTGATGCACACAGAAGTTGTCTGAACTGGTCAGCTCAAATGATCCTAAATGCTCAGTGTACCAGCTCTCGTAGTCCCTGCAAAGGAAGGAAACTACGTTATTCACAAGCAGTATATGCTCAATCCAAATTTTGGAAGTCCTCCCCTCTGGCCTGCAGAAACAAACATTCCATTTGTATACTCTGTGCCCTCTATGGAGACCTTAGATGCACTGTATACATTTTGGCTCTCCGTCTTTGTCTTTATGAAGTCTTTTGCCACTTGAGGCAAGGTGGCAACTTGGACAGAGATGACACTGGATGCTTGTATGTGTGGTTTGAAGAATAGTGGTGCACTGAAATGATAAGCCATCATGTGCTGATGCCTGGTAGCGTGAGTTTAAGACATTTTTGAAATTGTGTGTGTCATAGATCACCCTTTTGAAAAAACGATGTTTTCCCTCGAACCTCATGGTCCATAGGTGAACAAGAGGCCCAAAACACTTTGTGAGTTCTGGGTAGTGCTCAACATAATGATGCTTGAGTCGCAGTTTAAAGTCTGGAAACACTGCTTGAAGCCCCTGCCTGTGATCGCTTATTTTAGTCTGCATGTACTGGATGGACTCCTCTGTCAAAGACGGAGACAACACAAGCTGCACAATTTCTCTAAGGTCCATCAATATGGACCATACTTCATCTCCTTCGGGGACTTTACTTCCAACCATAAATGGTAATAACCTCAATAAAGTGGAATTTTCATGTCCATTCTCACCAAAGTTTAGTTTGGTTGCAAAATTCCTTGGGATTTGTTGTGGTTGAGATATTCAAGAGTGAAATATTTAAGATGAATCATCTCACGGATGCACAAGGCCAGCTCAACTGGAACTATACCTTCAAACAGGTCATGAAGGATATCAGGTGGAAAACTTGTAATGGGATGAAAATGCTCCAGTGCTTTGCCGAGAGCACATTCACCAGTAACACCAATGTGAGATGCTTTTTCTCCTTGCACAACATCCTGCACAAGACGATCATGTGAGGCTCTCGTTCTCATGCTAAACTCTCCTTCAGAAACTTCACTGGACTGTATCTGGTCTGTAGTACAGCAATAGAATCTACACACAGTGTCCTTGGAAACACCGCACAAAGCCTGCGAGGACATGTGCAGCCAGATTATCAGCTGCAACACACATCACTGTGCCCCTGATACACTGACCAACACTTTCAATAAAAATACCATCCTGTTCAAGAGTGCGCAAATCATTCAACAAAGGTGAAAGAACCTTTTCATAACCACACCTCTCCAGACCTTGTACTTTACATAGCAGAGCTAACTGTATTACATGCAGGCTGGACCTGTACTGACTGGGTACATTGGCAAGCAACCAGTAGACTGCACAAAGCTTGTGGATCTTTCTAGCTGTGCCCAAAGGATTAGCAAGTTCAATGTCATCCACATACAAAATCAGTGACAATTTTAGCTCTCCTGCTTCTGACAGTAACTGATTTTCTTTGAAATATGTTCCATCCTCATGAGACATGTACATTCCAGGTGTTGATGGTTTTGCCTCTTGAATCTTGACAAGGAGATCAGTACTTTTAAACATAGTTTGAAGCATCTGTAGTATTGGAACATGCACTGCTGTGTGTCCCCCAGAATCTAAAGTATACTGCACTGGCATTACCAGAGGGTAGTTACTTCTGACAAATGTTTTCCTTCGCTTGGCAGTGGAAAGTTCTGCACCTTCTGTAGTAGCACTGACAAAAACATTACTTGTCATGATGGCTTCCACTAGTTCATTAAGAAGGCCATCACTGATAGACTGATCGTGTTCTTGAAAAACTCTAATGACAGAGTCTCTCACAAGAGGCTGGGACAAAGAGAATATATGTGACAAGTTTTCAACTATGTCCTGTATAGCCATCTCTGATACATGGAGAACACTGTGCATTTTCAAGAACAGTGAGGCCAAATTGTTTCTCAGTTGAATTTGCAATTCACCTGTGTCTTCTGACACAGAAGGACTACATTCAGTCTACAATCTCAGTCAAATTTGAAGAGGGACCACTCTCGTCAGTTTGACTCTGCATTGTTTGGCTGTCAATGTCTGTCAAGACAATTCCATTCTTAAAATCTGACACGTCACAGTCTGGGTGAGTCCTACTTTTATGTGCATTGAAGGAGGAATACACATTAGTACGGTAATGACAATTTTTGAATGGACAATCCACCATCTCATGTTGTTTTAAATGTGTCCTTAGATGGCTAAGGAGACTTTTATCATTAAATGGTTGCTTGAATCCACACAAAGGACAGATGAATAACACACATGCTACTTGATTTCCACCGGCTGCAACTGTATGCAAACGTGTTAAGTGAATTTTCAGTGCATTTACTGATTGAAACGTGCATATACAGTCATCATAGAGACAAGGCAATGGACAGATTGAAGAAAAATTGCTATGACGCAAGCGATAGTGTTCAAGCAACTGCCCCCTTTTATCAAAGACAGCAGCACAAAGTTTACATGTCCAGGACATTAGATAATAATGCTCCCCCAAATGAGACAGGTTTTTAAATTAACCTATGTACTGTGCACCAAATATTCATTCAGAATTAAGTGACTATGTGTAATACATATCCATTTAGGCTAACTGTTCAGTGTCAACATACCAGGATGAGAGCTCTGATTATCAGCTGGTTGTCTCAGTTTCAGCCTGCAGAGAAAAACAAAAATGAATAGTTAACGGAGTTGCAACATTTTCACAAAAGTATTTCATAAAATATCAGGAAAATCCTTATGATATAAACATAGGACAGCCTACATATCTTCTAGATATTTTCCCACTAGTTGTATGCTGCTTTTTTTTTGCCTGAAATAACACAGAGATGTGTCTAAAGTAATGTCTTGAATGAATGAAAGTTTTGCTGATGATTAACTGTTTTATCATTACAGTAAGATCAACAGAAAGATATTACTAAACTTTCAGCTGTAAAAGAGTGACAACATCAGAAAAGGGCCTTGCATATTAAACTTAAAGGTTTTTGAAGTGTTTCAGGGTGTTTGGAAGAAAAAAAAACAGTCTGGATTGTAACCTAACAACTAACAAGTCCGATTTTAACAATTAATTTATCTAATAAAGAAGAACTCACAAAAAGACAACTTCACTATATTACAGCAAACGAGTGGAAAATCATCGACGTTACCTCTAATTAGACACGTCCACAGCCTCCACAGCACACCGTGAACTACTAGAGAACTACACAACAAGCTTCCACTGCAGGATCATTTTGCATTTTGTGTAGAAAATAATGCAAAACAACATTAAAGTGAGGTACAAAGTCGTTAACTTACCAGATAAGCGCGCTGAGAGAAAGCAGCAACGTGCTGGCGGTCAGCACAGGAGCAGAAGCTAGATGGGCAGGTAGAGAAACGTGCTGCAGGCTACAGCGAGCTCCACTTCAAAAGTTCACTAGCACCCGCAAATCAGGATTTTTTACCGGCAAAATCCGATCAACATCCACATAAATGCAAGCTGGTCTCTCGCTACAAACTTTCTCATAGCGGGAAACAGCGGACAGAGGACTGTTCAACAGATGAGGGAGGAGCATGTACCTGCGTACGTGACGTCACACAGATACCTGTCAGATTTTTTGAGTACAAAGAGAAATGTCAATCAAAGGGATTAAGTATAGTGTACTTAAAATTCAAAATCAGTTAAAATAACTCAGAAAAGTAGTGTTCAAATAGCATTTTTGAATTTCTGAGTTAGCACAACCCAGTATTTTTGAGGCACTTATACTGTTCGGTTTTACAGTGTGCTGTGGTTCTCTGGCTTCATGAATCACTGATACGGATCGTTAGCCACTCATCATGTTTTTCAGTGCTACCATATTGCTAATTTATTAGTCACAGTCCTATTGTCAGTACTACTGTCAGTGCTGACAGCTGCTGTTAGTATGTTGGTTGCTGTTTGTGTTGTCTCCCCCTCTCTCTCTCTCTCTCTGTCTAACCTCCACCCAACACGGAACCTGACAGAAAGTCACCCACCCTCTGAGCCTGGGTCTGTTCGAGGTTTCTTCCTGTTAAAGGGGAGTCCTGCCACTGTGTCCTAATATAATATCTGATGCTGCTCATGTGGGGATTCTTGAATCCTTAATGTTGAATTCCTGAATCGTTGGGTCTCTCTCTAATTAAACAGTTTGGTCTAGACCTGCTCTTTATGGAAAGCGTCTTGAGATAACACTGTTATGAATTGGTGCTATATAAATAAAGATTGATTGATTGATTGACTTCTGATCCTACCAGCCTGTATACCTGTATTTATCCAACAATGCCTGGTGCTGTAAACTCAGATGAAAAATGTAAGAAAGGGTTATAGGGGCAATATCACTTTACTGACTAACATCACAAGTGTTGGTTATTTTAATGAACATTGATAGTCTTACTAAGTCTTAGTATAATGTAATCAGTACAATATCGCCTTTAAGCTCTCTCACCTCGCCGTTACCTGTTGTAGTTAGTCATTAGTCACATTAATGGATAAAATATTTTATCTATAGGCTGACCATAAGCTATAATAGAATAACTAGTAAGACTGGTTTCAGTGCTTTCCAGGTTGGATGAGAGAAACTAAGAACAAGGCTTTCAAATGAATTATAGTTAAGTTTAGGTCTAGGCTTGATTAATGAGCTAGAGCTTTAAATGGCTGCAACTCCTCCGTGTCCAGAGTCTCAAGGAATAAGAGTACTAATATGACTGGGAGGAGTGGCTTCATTAAGGCTAACTCTTCATGGCGCAGCCAGGTTATCAGATAACCTGGCTTGTTCCATCCATTATCCATACTGCTTATCCTTAAGAGAGCTGGAGTCAATTCCACCTAACACTGGGTGAGAGGCAGGGTAAACCCTGTACTGGTTGCCAGTAAATCACAGGGCTGACATATCAAGGCAAGACTGTGAATGGAACCTGGAGAGAACCCACCTGCAAGCACAGGGGGAACATACAAACTCCACACAGGAACTTGTAATAGAGAAAAAGTAAAATTATTCCATTTTAATATTGTTTACAGTTTATTTATTTACACAGTTTTCTCTTCTAACAAGTTCAAGTTATAGCCAAGTTTACATTAAAAAGATAAAGTGTCGTGATTTAAAAGCAGTGATATCTGGATTTCGATACCTGTTGAACACTCAGCATCAGTATGTATTTAATAACCTTGGTCCACAAGGCTTTTACTATAACTGTAGAGAATTCAACTGAGTACTTGACTCTCTCTCCCCTCTTTAAAAATACCATTTTGTATTGAGAGGAAATCTGCATAGAAGTGGGTTGGGAAGTGGACATCATGCTGCGGAAACATCATAAGAAAAGGCTTACAAAAGTAATAACCTACTAGCACATTATACAGAAAGAGATTTTTCTTTCACACCTCACAGGATGGAAAGAAGTGGAAAGAAGGAGAGAGGTCACTGTCTGCTGCCTAGTGGTGTACCTCAGAGATAAGAAGGGGGATTTCATCAAAGGACATTTGGCAAATGAATTAGACACTTATGTTCAGAAACTGTACTTGTTACTCTTACTTTTAAAAAAGTGATGAAGATTGTGGTCACCAGAGGAGCAGTAATGTCTGATACTGTGAAGAGCAGAAAGGGTTACAATTTGTCACAATTTCCCAGGCTTATTAAGTCATTATTAACATCCTTCAGCGTGTGTAAATGCTGTTCTGAATGCTGTCAGGCGTTATGCACACGCTGGCCACTGTCCGGCATTATTTCAACAGCTGGTCGTGCCTAAAGCCTGGCTCTGTAGCGTAACGGATGAGACAACTGCCTGTCATGCTAATAGACAGATCCAAGAACCACTTAAGGCAAGACCAGGACAAAGTAAGAGAGTGCTAAGATTGTCACTCAGTTGAGTCAATATTAGCACTGTCTTGTATTTATGATTACTTCAAACCCCAGGAAAATTGTGACAAATTGTGACTCTTTCGGCTTTCCATATTGTCTCGCTAATGTGGCTGATATGGATGCTCAACCTGTCCTAGACAGACAGCCTGTAGTTCATGTAAAAATGAAATGCTGTCCTCAAATTCAGCAGGAAACATTGCACATTGCATTGTTATGTATGTAAAGTGTAAAGTCACACTACGTTACAGCTGATTGGGTCCACCTACATAAAACCTCTGCAGTTTAATACAACAGCCCTGCAATAAATCCTTGCTTCATGAGTGTTCTGAGAGAGGCATTAGGGTTATTGTGGAGGATGGAGTTTGTGATGATGAACTGTTGTGTTCAGAACAATAAGTCAACCCTTATCCCCACATGGACAAAACATTCAAAGCCGTCAGTGCGATACAATTTTAGAACAAGTGCAAAGCTTGAATTACTGCCTCAAAATGACATTTTTTTGTAGTTTCAACCAAAACTGACCATGATTTACCATCATCAAGGGAGAATGTATTACAAGAGTGTTGCTAGTTTGAGTTAGGTGGATCCAAAAAAGTGGCAACTGAGTGTATGTTGTTTATGTTTTATGTATGTCTACTTATTCAAGTAAAAAAAGATGATATTAAAAAAGGTTTCACATATTTATATCTGCTAACACCTGATGTGGGCATTCCTTTGCAAACTAATTGCGATGTGTATTTATTCTAACCTATTGAAAGGATGTTACAAAAGCATAAATGAAGTGGACCACTTCATATCACCACAACGTTTGAGTTAATACTATGTTGGTTCAACTTAATTGAGCTTTGAGGGGTCAAAGCAAATCATGTTAGTTGTACTAAACTAACTCGTTTATTCTGACTGTAAGATACTCATAGGGGTTTACTTATTATTGAGTTGGACGTACTTAGCTGCATGCAAATTGTTGCCTCAATTTTTTAAAGTGAAGACATGTATTTTTTAGAGCACTCTTTAAAATCTTTGAGTGTCAGAGACAGATATCTGTGCTTACGCAACAAACTGAAAACCCTCATAATGCAAATCAAAACCGGTCCTTCGTGTAGTAGGTTGTAAACTGCCCATTTACCCATGTTGTCACTGACTTGTTAATGTCCCAGTGATTCAGCCACTTACTATTGTTATTCATTAATAATGGCCAATTACCCACTGAACAAGGGAGCAAGGGAGCATGGATGTAAACTTTAGAAAAACCTCTCGGTGTAATGCATTCCAAAACAACACAACCACTAGCTACAGCCTTACAAAGTACTGCAGAGATGAATCAACATCTTTCTGATGTGGTGTCAACAGAACTGAACAATAGAAGCTTCCTAATGGTAGTTTTTGTGAAAAGGCTGTTCAATAGGTTCATAAATATATCTGAATATATTAACACTTTGGCTTGTTGTCTGTTGTTAAGAATTCAATAAATAAATCAAACAATAACACAAACATCTGAAATGCAGAAGGTATAAATAAGAATATATACTCTTCTAAAAGATATAAATAAAACTATGCACATTGGATGTTTACATTAGGCATCAAAAGGACATAAGAGTAGGTAGTCATCAGTTTGAAAAAAAATGTTTTCAATGCACTGCTCAGGCGTCCCAGGATGTCCTTCTGATCCTCATCTTTGGAAAAAAAGAAACAAAGACAGAATGATCAAAATGAGAAAAACTTCATTGTGCTTAAACAGCACCAAACTCAGATCTTCTGTGTTTCTACAGCTGAGCACTGACCAGCTGGTTTGATGACAAGTCTCTGTGGGGTAGGGCTGTGGGTCGGGAGACATGTGGAGGTCGTGTCAAATCATCATCATGTGTGAAGGACGGGTTTCTGCACTCTCCTGGAAATAGCGCACAAAATAGGGTTTATTGGGAGATTCAAGCCTGAATAAATTTCAGTTTATGCTTATTAAATTCTGACCAACACACAGATCTATAATGCCCTCAGTCTCGGTTAAAAAGTGTATTTTATGTCTTTTAGGCTTTTTTGTCTCAGAACCATCACATTATCTAAGTCATTACCATACATTACTCTTATACATTTATTGTATAAATTTAATACATTTGTGTACATTTGAATATGTGTTGCAAAAGTTGCTAAATGACTAAATCACACACATTGTACTCAAATCAAATGAGAGATGGTCGTTACTGCAGCTCTGTAAGGCTAGTTGGCTTTAGTTTGAGTCTGGCTAGGCGGTGATCCTCCATCACAAAGGAACTTAGCTCCTGCTTCATTTGGTACATGGAAAAACAAACTGAACTGCCAAGGTGTTGGTCAATTATTAATTTCTGATTTACCAATGACAGCTAGGGAAAAATCATTAAGTTAGACTCTTAAAACAAGTCAGAGATTTCTGATGCACAATTCTCCTTTGTCAAAATTGGTGCCTACTTTACCCACAATGCAACTCAGCTGGCAATACTTCAGTCAGAGATTTTAGTGTGTTAGTTGTGGCTGATAAAGGCTGAAGGACAGTGTCCCTGAGATCTGAACCATGGCAACAACAGAACACAACAGAAGTGCTGTGTAACAACAGCAACAGTGTTTTATTGCCGTTGGTAATAAAACACATATTATTGCTGGCAGACTGTTCCCTGCACTACTGGAAGTGGAAAGTTCTTCCCTGTTTGCTAACTAACTATTATTACTATCACTATGTGATCATCAGGGATATGATTTCATGATGTTCAATGTCTTCATATTTTCATATTTATTTACTCTGCCATAATATGTTGGACAATTGTGAAATGACCTATGAAGTAGCATGAGCATTATGTCTCACTCAGATGAATGAACATGAACATGAACAGATTTAACAAGAAACATCAAGATCAAACATGGCAGAAACTTTGAAACTCGTCTTGTCGCCTTCCATGGAATCATGGGGAGCAGCAGAGGGTTGGCGAGCCCTGTGTCCACTTTGAGCACCCGTGGCTAGCTGTTATAACGTTATAGCTGCATCACTAACACTAGCATAGCTCATGAGATATTGAAGCAAGTATTTCTCTAATTTTAATAATCGAATGACAGGTGTCATTTGTCCAGGGGTCTGCAAGGCCAGTAATTGTCAAGTACCATTTACACTACAGGATTTCACATACACTACATGTTTGATATTTACAATTCACTACCCGTGTATGGAGACACAACAGAGGCATAGTGCATATGCCCACCTATAAATCCTCTATTATATTAAAATAATAATCAGCAACACTATGGTGACAACACATTGTATTTAGGACCCGATTCATCTGTATTTACAATGTATCTTGATTCTAAAAACACCCACCCCAAACCACCTCCACCCCCCAATCAAAAGCGTTGACTGACAGGGGACACAAACTGACGTTGAAACCGGAAATGGTCAGCAAGCTTCACTTGGAGAGAAACAAAATGAGTGTGCGTGTGTTTCTAACAGAATACAAACTTACCATTGTTACATGTGCTGTTGGATCTGGACCACACGTGGTCCTCATTCAGCCACCACGGATTCACTTCTCTTCTCTCTCTCTCTCTTCTCCTGCAGACACAGAGGAAACTTTTTATTTATTGAAACCCATTCTGCAATCTAAGGCAGCATGCATGCCTCTCAGATGTTCTACAGTTTGAAGACACATCATGCGCAAAGCAGAATTATCAGCCTGGTTCCTGGTTCCAGACACCTGGGTCCATCACAACAGGGTGTAAAGGATAGGGGAGGCACACTCTGTGTTTACATCAATGATGCTTGGCGCTCAAACCCAGTCAAAGTTAATAGACAGTGTTTCTCAGATTCCCCAGATGCAAATTCAAAATATGGACTACAGAATTATGCATTTATGTATATAATGTTTTACTTTATTTTTCTTATTCTGTTCTAAATGTCATTATTTGTATATACAGTATGGTCTATGTGTGTGTGGCATGAAGGGACTACAACTTGCAAAAGACAAATGACCATGATACTTTGATAATATTTTTCATGTTTTCCCAGGCTGGAAAAATGAAGCAACAGTGTTTCATGCTCTACATGGTAACACCACATTCTGACTGACAGCTAGCTATGCCAGTGTACAGCTTACTTTGTTTGCTTGTGTTTGTTGATCAGCAAGTATGCTGTCAAGGCTCCAAGAGTTACCAACAGGCAACCAAGGGTCACACTTAACCCTGCAAAGAAAGCGGTCCTCTTTATTGGAAAGCTACAGTCATCCCCCAAGTACCAAGTTGTATTCACGTTATGACACCTGAAACAGATGAGGAAGAATTGAGATGAATGATAGTAAAATGAACTACTAAAATGCTGTCCAGTGAAGCAGTACAAAAAAACTTTTATTAGAGCTCAAACATAAGAGACAATCTACAAATGATAAAGATAATTAATCAGAATTAATATTTATCTAATACATTTGGTTAACACTGAGTTTGAATTCTTTTGCAAATTTTATGCCAATTTAAAGATCTGCCTCTATGAATATTGTACCTATTGAGCACGAGGCAAATCATTTAGTAGTAAGTCTCTCTGAAGTCTGTCTGAAGTGTTCAAATTCTCTATATAGAGGCTTTGACGTATTATAATTAACTCCTAAAAATATGTGTCAGCATTCTGGTGTCACACAGTGTACAATTAAAGGGTGGAGGGCAGAGTATACAAAAGGACTCTCTATGATCAAAATTACCTACAGAAGCATCATTTACACATTTACTTTCCTATTAAATTGGACCAAAATTTAGACAGACCAATCAACCATCACTTTAAACAACCACTGATTAATAACACCACTGATTAAAAATGGCTTTAGGGTCCTATGCAGGCACAGGAGTAGTTGATTTTTAAAACTAAATATGATTCTAAAACCAATTTCTGCTACAGCTTCAGACCCATCAAGCAGCACCTAGTTTCCATGATAGATTTGTTCTTTGACAATAACCCCTGTAATAAGCATCCTCAGGATTATTGAAAGCCGCTATATAAATCCAAGCAATTATTATTATTATTGCCAATATGTACAGTATATGATAGTCCTGGAATTCCCGAAGGAAGATAATTGGGGGAAAGATTTGTCGGATTGAAATATCTGACCCTTTCTGAATACAGTCAAATACCATCTCTACATATGTATGTATAATGCATGTAGTAATAAAGTGCAAAAGTTAGTAGTAGTGCCTGGAACTTTAATCTTTCGTTCAGTTTATACCTCTAAATAAAATAAGAATAAATAAGAATAACTTTTTAATTGTTGTCCCTAAATGAGCACTGTGCATCTTTGAGGCCCTTAGATGGCAGGGCACACGCAAAGGTATTGACTGATATTGAGAATTTATGCTTATTAGCTTTGTTTAACTGCAAGCTGCATTGAACGGACCAAGAGTGTTTTCCTTTGTGATAAATCTGTTGGCGCTTCTTCTAAAAAATAAACAACTCCACCGACATCTAAATCTCTATCAGTCACACTGAACTTTATAGAATGCAAAACCTGAAAAGAGAGAGCTTTTGCTAGTTAAAGTTAATATTATTAGCTGTCAAACTGGCAGCACAACATACTTGCAAAGAACTCCAGTGTCCTTGTACACCTGGCAGATTCCATTGTTATTGCATGTTTCAGGGCTTGGATGTAGACTGTTACACACAGTTACACACATGGTCACTCCAAAAGGAGACACAGGTGTGTAGTAATGAGCAACATCTGGATCGTCCACAAAGCTTTTACATATAGCTGGAGAGAGAGGCAAAGACATGAATAGTTCAATAAGCTGACAATGGCTTTGCCAAATGTGCATTTACATTCAATAAAGTATACTTTATTGAAACACACACCCATACGGCAATTATAATGTCCTTTAGAGCGGACCCTGACAGAAGCCGCCCACATTGAGCCTGGGTCTGTTTGGATTCTTGAATCCTTAATGTTGAATTCCTGAATCGTTGGGTCTCTCTCTAATTAAAGAGTTTGGTCTAGACCTGATCTTTATAGAAAGCGTCTTGAGATAACACTGTTGTGAATTGGCGCTATATAAATAAAGATTGATTGATTGATTGATTTCAATATGAAGAAGTCACAATGGAAACTGGAGCATGTGTGACACTGTTTAGGATTTGGAAAATGTATGAACTTGTCCAATAGCACCCCCGAATTCTTCATGTTTGTTGAGTTTGCTGAGTCAGATGACTATGTGGAATGTGAAAGGAGTTGCTCATAGTGTTGAACCCACAGAGAATTATCACCCACAGAGTTTATTAGCCTCCTTTAGCTCATTGTTTTGTCTTTCATAGGTGGCAATTATTGATAATGATAATGATAATTATTGTTGATGTTTGAAACGTACCACATATTGCACTTTATCACAATACCTGGGAGGAAATGTTGGGTTTGGAAGAGCTATTGGATGTGGATGTCAAAACACAAACACACACACACACACAGGTGCAGAAATACTTACATCCAAAATCTAGCTTTGTTTCATTCACTATGGGCTCAGTTGTGATGTTGTAAGGACAAACTGAAATTTCTAAGAAAAAAAGACAAAAAAATGATGTTGTGTTACATATGTATACCACGGTATGTAATGTGCTCTTGTATTTGAATGAATATGGCTTTTATCTCTCTGTCTTACCGCCTCTGCAGTTAACAAGCTCTCTAGCAGCATTTTCAACTGCCTCAACGTTGATCTCATATAGCTGATTAGCGGTGGCATTGTTTGGAATCGTCAAAACCACCTCATGTGCAACACTTGTTCTGAAGCAGAAAGAATTTCATACAACATTTAAGTACAGTCAGTTTAAATCATTATTTTACATTTCAAGATGTGTATGATGATATGGTTGTTTATTTTTGTTATATTTTGTTAGTGAAGAGCATTTTCCCAATTAACACATTGTAATGTAAATATAATCAGTTATTCCCAGTTATATAATATGTTGAATTGCTTATATTTGGACATCATTTCTACCAGATCCTTAAAGGTGTCTCTGCTCTACTTACTTCTCTACTGCAGGTGTGATACTGTAAATGCTCCTGGTTTCAGTTGACACCTGAAATAAAGATACCACAATTAATGACTAGTGTTAATATCCAGGCTCTGATTCAAAACCTTGCTAAAAAGGTGAATAAATTGCTTTACCTCTTCCACAGTGTTATTTGAGAATCTGACAAAGAGGCCTACTTTCCTAAGAGAAATCAGCGAGGGAAAATTACATAAAAAAGCACACGGTTATTAAAAAACACCATTATATTAAAACTGAAAAAACTGGGAAAACCATTTTGTGTTGTTTGTTTGTGTTGTTTGTTTCTGAAAAATTACCTGACACTAGTTACCACCACTTCTTTAAAATTTTCTATGTTCATGCCTTGGTAATACGTTTCCATCTGAAATTGTAACAGCAAAATCCCAATTATGGCATCTTTATCAATCATAATCACCATTTTAATAAAAGATATAATCTTTTACTAAGATTTGCCTATCTGCTATCTTGGACAATAAACTCTAATTTGCGGATTTGGACGTGAAAGAGTACTCAAGAAAAGTTTATGCTTTACTAGCCATTCTATTGCCTTAACATGTTGCTATGGTTGTATAATTTGATTAGAAATGTTCTGGCTGCATGACATGTTATTTTATGAAAATCATCAAAATTGAGGTGACCAATGTGTGAATCCAGAGCAAAATTTGAAGTGTGATTTCTTGTTTAACCCAGTGTGTTTGATAAATGCAGAGCTGCATCTCTTGCTTTTTCTGCAGTCACCACACAAATACCAGTCCCTGGTGTTAAAACATGCTGTAAAATCTGTTATTGTAGCTTGAAATTGCTTACTGGGTGTGTCAAGTAGCTACAATGCCATAAAACAGAACAACTCCTCTATTTAATTTACCTTGTCAGTGAAGTTTCCAACAAACTCTTTGAATTCAGTTGATGTTTCGTCTTCATATTTTTCATTAAATGCCTGATTGATCACCACAGTAACCATGACTGACCTGTTCAGGGTATCTGCAAAGAGTGTCAAACATGACACCACAAATTTAAGATATAAGATTTAGGGACAACAGGTAATTAAAAATGGTGTTCAGTAACTTCTAGTTACTCTTAAAAAAACAAGCTTAAAGGATGTTTACAGTACCTGGCGAAAAGGTTTCAACAAATTGGCACAAAGATCCATTGAATCCAACAAGACATGTGCAGTTGACTCCATTGAAATATCCCCCATTTTGGCAGTTATCGGGCTCTATTGTTCTGATTGGTTGGGTGGTTGTTTGAGATGTTGTAGTGGTGGGTGATGTTGTTGTTGGTGCGATTGGTGGTTTAGTTGATGGGATGGTTGGTTGAATAGAAGGTAAAGTGGAAGGTGGTCCAATAGTTAGGCCTGTAGGTGTTACAGTTGAAGCGGAGGATGGTGGTCCAGTTGGTTGTGTAGATAGTGGGTTTCTTGTAGAGGTTGCTTCAACTGATGATGTGATCTCAGCAGACTCAGATGTTACTGTGTTGGTTGGATTGGTTGGCTCCACAGCCAAAGTAGTCTGAGCAGGCACTTTGTTAGTGGGACTAGTTGGCCCAGGCCTTGATGTGGTCTCGACAGGCTCAGATGTTACTGTATCCATAGAAAATGTAGGCTGAGATAGTGAAATGGTTGGAGTAATTACTTCAGATACCACAGATGTCTTGAAAGGCTGAGAGGTTACTGTGTCAGTGGCACTACTAGCTTGAGGTGCTGATGTTGTTTCTGCAGGTTGAGAGGTTATTGGATCAGTTGGACCTGGTGATTCAGATACCAAGGTGGTACCAACAGGCTCGGAAGTCATTGTGTCAGCGGAACTAGTTGCTTGAGGTGCTGATGTTGTCCCTGCAGGTTGAGGTGTTTCTGATTCTGTTTTGCCTGTTGATTCAGACACCATGGTGGTACCAGGAGGCAGAGATGGTGCTGTGTCTGCAGGACCAGTAGTTTGAGATTGTGAAGAAGTGTCCACAGGCTGTGATGTTAATGTGTTGGTGTGAGCAGTTACTTCAGATACCACAGTTGTCTCGAAAGCCTTAGAGGTGATTGTGTCAGTAGGACTGGTTGGTTCAGGTGCTGATGTTGTCTCTGCAGGCTCAGACGTCACTGTGTCAGTGGGACTTGTTGATTCAGATATCAAGGTGGTACCAGTGGGCTCAGACGTTACTGTGTCCATGGGAGTAGTTGTTTGAGGTTCCGTTGTTGTCTCTGAAGGTAGAGGTGTCATTGACTCCATTTTAGCTGTTGATTCAGAAACAATGGTGGTACCAACAGCCAGAGATGTTGTTGGGTCTGTAAGACCAGTAGTTTGAGACTCCACAGGCTGTGATGTTAATGTGTCTGTGTGAACAGTTATTTCAGGCTCCATGCTTGTCTCAGCAGCTTCAGATGTTACTATTTCAGTGGGACTAGTTGCTTGAGGTTCTGATGTTGTCCATTCAGGTGTTACTGACTCTGTTTGACCTGTTGATTCAGACATCATGGTGGTACCAGCAGGTTCAGAAGTTGCTGCATCAGTAGTACTTCTAGGTTGAGATGGTGAAATTGTCTCTATAGGCTGGAATGTTAATGCGCTGGTCTCAGCAGTTATTTCAGATATCAAAGTAGTCTTGAAAGGCTCAGACGTTATTGTGTCAGTAGGACTGGTTGGTTCAGGTGCTGATGTTGTGTCTGCAGGCTCAGATGTCACTGTGTCAGTGGGACTAGTTGCTTGAGGTTCTGATGTTGTCCATGCAGGTGTTACTGACTCTGTTTGACCTGTTGATTCAGACATCATGGTGGTACCAGCAGGTTCAGAGGTTGCTGCATCAGTAGTACTTCTAGGTTGAGATGGTGAAATTGTCTCTGTAGGCTGGAATGTTAATGCGCTGGTCTGAGCAGTTATTTCAGATATCAAAGTAGTCTTGAAAGACTCAGACGTTATTGTGTCAGTAGAACTGGTTGGTTCAGGTGCTGATGTTGTCTCTGCAGGCTCAGATGTCACTGTGTCAGTGGGACTAGTTGCTTGAGGTTCTGATGTTGTCCGTGCAGGTGTTACTGACTCTGTTTGACCTGTTGATTCAGACATCATGGTGGTACCAGCAGGTTCAGAAGTTGCTGCATCAGTAGTACTTCTAGGTTGAGATGGTGAAATTGTCTCTGTAGGCTGGAATGTTAATGCGCTGGTCTGAGCAGTTATTTCAGATATCAAAGTAGTCTTGAAAGGCTCAGACGTTATTGTGTCAGTAGGACTGGTTGGTTCAGGTGCTGATGTTGTCTCTGCAGGCTCAGACGTCACTGTGGCAGTGGGACTAGTTGCTTGAGGTTGTGATGTTGTCCATGCAGGTGTTACTGACTCTGTTTGACCTGTTGATTCAGACATCATGGTGGTACCAGCAGACTTAGAGGTTGCTGCATCAGTAGTACTTCTAGGTTGAGATGGTGAAATTGTCTCTGTAGGCTGGAATGTTAATGTGCTGGTCTCAGCAGTTATTTCAGATATCAAAGTAGTCTGGAAAGGATCAGACGTTATTGTGTCAGTGGGACTAGTTGCTTGAGGTTGTGATGTTGTCCATTCAGGTGTTACTGACTCTGTTTGACCTGTTGATTCAGACATCATGGTGGTACCAGCAGGTTCAGAGGTTGCTGCATCAGTAGTACTTCTAGGTTGAGATGGTGAAATTGTCTCTGTAGGCTGGAATGTTAATGCGCTGGTCTGAGCAGTTATTTCAGATATCAAAGTTGTCTGGAAAGGCTCAGATGTTATTGTGTCAGTGGGACTAGTTGCTTGAGGTTCTGATGTTGTCCATTCAAGTGTTACTGACTCTGTTTGACCTGTTGATTCAGACATCATGGTGGTACCAGCAGGTTCAGAAGTTGCTGCATCAGTAGTACTTCTAGGTTGAGATGGTGAAATTGTCTCTGTAGGCTGGAATGTTAATGCGCTGGTCTCAGCAGTTATTTCAGATATCAAAGTAGTCTTGAAAGGCTCAGACGTTATTGTGTCAGTAGGACTGGTTGGTTCAGATGCTGATGTTGTCTCTGCAGGCTCAGATGTCACTGTGTCAGTGGGACTAGTTGCTTGAGGTTGTGATGTTGTCCATTCAGGTGTTACTGACTCTGTTTGACCTGTTGATTCAGACATCATGGTGGTACCAGCAGGTTCAGAAGTTGCTGCATCAGTAGTACTTCTAGGTTGAGATGGTGAAATTGTCTCTGTAGGCTGGAATGTTAATGCGCTGGTCTCAGCAGTTATTTCAGATATCAAAGTAGTCTGGAAAGGCTCAGACGTTATTGTGTCAGTAGGACTGGTTGGTTCAGATGCTGATGTTGTCTCTGCAGGCTCAGACGTCACTGTGTCAGTGGGACTAGTTGCTTGAGGTTGTGATGTTGTCCATTCAGGTGTTACTGACTCTGTTTGACCTGTTGATTCAGACATCATGGTGGTACCAGCAGACTTAGAGGTTGCTGCATCAGTAGTACTTCTAGGTTGAGATGGTGAAATTGTCTCTGTAGGCTGGAATGTTAATGCGCTGGTCTGAGCAGTTATTTCAGATATCAAAGTTGTCTGGAAAGGATCAGACGTTATTGTGTCAGTGGGACTAGTTGCTTGAGGTTCTGATGTTGTCCATGCAGGTGTTACTGACTCTGTTTGACCTGTTGATTCAGACATCATGGTGGTACCAGCGGGTTCAGAGGTTGCTGCATCAGTAGTACTTCTAGGTTGAGATGGTGAAATTGTCTCTGTAGGCTGGAATGTTAATGCGCTGGTCTCAGCAGTTATTTCAGATATCAAAGTAGTCTTGAAAGACTCAGACGTTATTGTGTCAGTAGGACTGGTTGGTTCAGATGCTGATGTTGTCTCTGCAGGCTCAGACGTCACTGTGTCAGTGGGACTAGTTGCTTGAGGTTGTGATGTTGTCCATTCAGGTGTTACTGACTCTGTTTGACCTGTTGATTCAGACATCATGGTGGTACCAACAGGTTCAGAGGTTGCTGCATCAGTAGTACTTCTAGGTTGAGATGGTGAAATTGTCTCTGTAGGCTGGTATGTTAATGCGCTGGTCTCAGCAGTTATTTCAGATATCAAAGTAGTCTGGAAAGGCTCAGACGTTATTGTGTCAGTAGGACTGGTTGGTTCAGGTGCTGATGTTGTCTCTGCAGGCTCAGACGTCACTGTGTCAGTGGGACTAG
This sequence comes from Pempheris klunzingeri, assembly GCF_042242105.1. NCBI lineage: Eukaryota > Metazoa > Chordata > Actinopteri > Acropomatiformes > Pempheridae > Pempheris > Pempheris klunzingeri. The sequence continues at coordinate 17,843,207 of NC_092034.1, forward strand.
TTGCTTGAGGTTGTGATGTTGTCCATTCAGGTGTTACTGACTCTGTTTGACCTGTTGATTCAGACATCATGGTGGTACCAGCAGACTTAGAGGTTGCTGCATCAGTAGTACTTCTAGGTTGAGATGGTGAAATTGTCTCTGTAGGCTGGAATGTTAATGCGCTGGTCTCAGCAGTCATTTCAGATATCAAAGTTGTCTGGAAAGGCTCAGATGTTATTGTGTCAGTGGGACTAGTTGCTTGAGGTTCTGATGTTCTCCATTCAGGTGTTACTGACTCTGTTTGACCTGTTGATTCAGACATCATGGTGGTACCAGCAGGTTCAGAAGTTGCTGCATCAGTAGTACTTCTAGGTTGAGATGGTGAAATTGTCTCTGTAGGCTGGTATGTTAATGCGCTGGTCTGAGCAGTTATTTCAGATATCAAAGTAGTCTTGAAAGGCTCAGACGTTATTGTGTCAGTAGGACTGGTTGGTTCAGATGCTGATGTTGTCCCTGCAAGCTCAGACGTCACTGTGTCAGTGGGACTAGTTGCTTGAGGTTGTGATGTTGTCCATTCAGGTGTTACTGACTCTGTTTGACCTGTTGATTCAGACATCATGGTGGTACCAGCAGACTTAGAGGTTGCTGCATCAGTAGTACTTCTAGGTTGAGATGGTGAAATTGTCTCTGTAGGCTGGTATGTTAATGCGCTGGTCTCAGCAGTTATTTCAGATATCAAAGTAGTCTGGAAAGGCTCAGACGTTATTGTGTCAGTAGGACTGGTTGGTTCAGGTGCTGATGTTGTCTCTGCAGGCTCAGATGTCACTGTGTCAGTGGGACTAGTTGCTTGAGGTTCTGATGTTGTCCATGCAGGTGTTACTGACTCTGTTTGACCTGTTGATTCAGACATCATGGTGGTACCAGCAGGTTCAGAAGTTGCTGCATCAGTAGTACTTCTAGGTTGAGATGGTGAAATTGTCTCTGTAGGCTGGAATGTTAATGCGCTCGTCTGAGCAGTTATTTCAGATATCAAAGTTGTCTGGAAAGGCTCAGACGTTATTGTGTCAGTAGGACTGGTTGGTTCAGGTGCTGATGTTGTCTCTGCAGGCTCAGATGTCACTGTGTCAGTGGGACTAGTTGCTTGAGGTCCTGATGTTGTCCGTTCAGGTGTTACTGACTCTGTTTGACCTGTTGATTCAGACATCATGGTGGTACCAACAGGTTCAGAGGTTGCTGCATCAGTAGTACTTCTAGGTTGAGATGGTGAAATTGTCTCTGTAGGCTGGTATGTTAATGCGCTGGTCTCAGCAGTTATTTCAGATATCAAAGTAGTCTGGAAAGGCTCAGACGTTATTGTGTCAGTAGGACTGGTTGGTTCCGGTGCTGATGTTGTCTCTGCAGGCTCAGACGTCACTGTGTCAGTGGGACTAGTTGCTTGAGGTTGTGATGTTGTCCATTCAGGTGTTACTGACTCTGTTTGACCTGTTGATTCAGACATCATGGTGGTACCAGCAGACTTAGAGGTTGCTGCATCAGTAGTACTTCTAGGTTGAGATGGTGAAATTGTCTCTGTAGGCTGGAATGTTAATGCGCTGGTCTGAGCAGTTATTTCAGATATCAAAGTTGTCTGGAAAGGCTCAGATGTTATTGTGTCAGTGGGACTAGTTGCTTGAGGTTCTGATGTTGTCCATTCAGGTGTTACTGACTCTGTTTGACCTGTTGATTCAGACATCATGGTGGTACCAGCAGGTTCAGAGGTTGCTGCATCAGTAGTACTTCTAGGTTGAGATGGTGAAATTGTCTCTGTAGGCTGGTATGTTAATGCGCTGGTCTGAGCAGTTATTTCAGATATCAAAGTAGTCTTGAAAGGCTCAGACGTTATTGTGTCAGTAGGACTGGTTGGTTCAGGTGCTGATGTTGTCCCTGCAAGCTCAGACGTCACTGTGTCAGTGGGACTAGTTGCTTGAGGTTGTGATGTTGTCCATTCAGGTGTTACTGACTCTGTTTGACCTGTTGATTCAGACATCATGGTGGTACCAGCAGACTTAGAGGTTGCTGCATCAGTAGTACTTCTAGGTTGAGATGGTGAAATTGTCTCTGTAGGCTGGAATGTTAATGCGCTGGTCTGAGCAGTTATTTCAGATATCAAAGTAGTCTTGAAAGGCTCAGACGTCATTGTGTCAGTAGGACTGGTTGGTTGAGATGCTGATGTTGTCTCTGCAGGCTCAGACGTCACTGTGTCAGTGGGACTAGTTGCTTGAGGTTCTGATGTTGTCCATTCAGGTGTTACTGACTCTGTTTGACCTGTTGATTCAGACATCATGGTGGTACCAGCAGGTTCAGAAGTTGCTGCATCAGTAGTACTTCTAGGTTGAGATGGTGAAATTGTCTCTGTAGGCTGGAATGTTAATGCGCTGGTCTGAGCAGTTATTTCAGATATCAAAGTAGTCTTGAAAGGCTCAGACGTTATTGTGTCAGTAGGACTGGTTGGTTCAGGTGCTGATGTTGTCCCTGCAAGCTCAGACGTCACTGTGTCAGTGGGACTAGTTGCTTGAGGTTGTGATGTTGTCCATTCAGGTGTTACTGACTCTGTTTGACCTGTTGATTCAGACATCATGGTGGTACCAGCAGACTTAGAGGTTGCTGCATCAGTAGTACTTCTAGGTTGAGATGGTGAAATTGTCTCTGTAGGCTGGTATGTTAATGCGCTGGTCTCAGCAGTTATTTCAGATATCAAAGTAGTCTTGAAAGGCTCAGACGTCATTGTGTCAGTAGGACTGGTTGGTTCAGATGCTGATGTTGTCTCTGCAGGCTCAGACGTCACTGTGTCAGTGGGACTAGTTGCTTGAGGTTCTGATGTTGTCCATTCAGGTGTTACTGACTCTGTTTGACCTGTTGATTCAGACATCATGGTGGTACCAGCAGGTTCAGAAGTTGCTGCATCAGTAGTACTTCTAGGTTGAGATGGTGAAATTGTTTCTGTAGGCTGGAATGTTAATGCGCTGGTCTCAGCAGTTATTTCAGATATCAAAGTAGTCTGGAAAGGCTCAGACGTTATTGTGTCAGTAGGACTGGTTGGTTCAGATGCTGATGTTGTCTCTGCAGGCTCAGACGTCACTGTGTCAGTGGGACTAGTTGCTTGAGGTTGTGATGTTGTCCATTCAGGTGTTACTGACTCTGTTTGACCTGTTGATTCAGACATCATGGTGGTACCAGTAGACTTAGAGGTTGCTGCATCAGTAGTACTTCTAGGTTGAGATGGTGAAATTGTCTCTGTAGGCTGGAATGTTAATGCGCTGGTCTGAGCAGTTATTTCAGATATCAAAGTTGTCTGGAAAGGATCAGACGTTATTGTGTCAGTGGGACTAGTTGCTTGAGGTTGTGATGTTGTCCATTCAGGTGTTACTGACTCTGTTTGACCTGTTGATTCAGACATCATGGTGGTACCAGCAGACTTAGAGGTTGCTGCATCAGTAGTACTTCTAGGTTGAGATGGTGAAATTGTCTCTGTAGGCTGGAATGTTAATGCGCTGGTCTCAGCAGTTATTTCAGATATCAAAGTTGTCTGGAAAGGATCAGACGTTATTGTGTCAGTGGGACTAGTTGCTTGAGGTTCTGATGTTGTCCATGCAGGTGTTACTGACTCTGTTTGACCTGTTGATTCAGACATCATGGTGGTACCAGCAGGTTCAGAAGTTGCTGCATCAGTAGTACTTCTAGGTTGAGATGGTGAAATTGTCTCTGTAGGCTGGAATGTTAATGCGCTGGTCTCAGCAGTTATTTCAGATATCAAAGTAGTCTGGAAAGGCTCAGACGTTATTGTGTCAGTAGGACTGGTTGGTTCAGATGCTGATGTTGTCTCTGTAGGCTCAGACGTCACTGTGTCAGTGGGACTAGTTGCTTGAGGTTGTGATGTTGTCCATTCAGGTGTTACTGACTCTGTTTGACCTGTTGATTCAGACATCATGGTGGTACCAGCAGGTTCAGAAGTTGCTGCATCAGTAGTACTTCTAGGTTGAGATGGTGAAATTGTCTCTGTAGGCTGGAATGTTAATGCGCTGGTCTCAGCAGTTATTTCAGATATCAAAGTTGTCTGGAAAGGCTCAGACGTTATTGTGTCAGTAGGACTGGTTGGTTCAGATGCTGATGTTGTCTCTGCAGGCTCAGACGTCACTGTGTCAGTGGGACTAGTTGCTTGAGGTTGTGATGTTGTCCATTCAGGTGTTACTGACTCTGTTTGACCTGTTGATTCAGACATCATGGTGGTACCAGCAGACTTAAAGGTTGCTGCATCAGTAGTACTTCTAGGTTGAGATGGTGAAATTGTCTCTGTAGGCTGGTATGTTAATGCGCTGGTCTGAGCAGTTATTTCAGATATCAAAGTAGTCTTGAAAGGCTCAGACGTTATTGTGTCAGTAGGACTGGTTGGTTCAGGTGCTGATGTTGTCCCTGCAGGCTCAGACGTCACTGTGTCAGTGGGAGTAGTTGCTTGAGGTTGTGATGTTGTCCATTCAGGTGTTACTGACTCTGTTTGACCTGTTGATTCAGACATCATGGTGGTACCAACAGGTTCAGAGGTTGCTGCATCAGTAGTACTTCTAGGTTGAGATGGTGAAATTGTCTCTGTAGGCTGGTATGTTAATGCGCTGGTCTCAGCAGTTATTTCAGATATCAAAGTAGTCTGGAAAGGCTCAGACGTTATTGTGTCAGTAGGACTGGTTGGTTCAGGTGCTGATGTTGTCTCTGCAGGCTCAGACGTCACTGTGTCAGTGGGACTAGTTGCTTGAGGTTGTGATGTTGTCCATTCAGGTGTTACTGACTCTGTTTGACCTGTTGATTCAGACATCATGGTGGTACCAGCAGACTTAGAGGTTGCTGCATCAGTAGTACTTCTAGGTTTAGATGGTGAAATTGTCTCTGTAGGCTGGAATGTTAATGCGCTGGTCTGAGCAGTTATTTCAGATATCAAAGTTGTCTGGAAAGGATCAGACGTTATTGTGTCAGTGGGACTAGTTGCTTGAGGTTGTGATGTTGTCCATTCAGGTGTTACTGACTCTGTTTGACCTGTTGATTCAGACATCATGGTGGTACCAGCAGACTTAGAGGTTGCTGCATCAGTAGTACTTCTAGGTTGAGATGGTGAAATTGTCTCTGTAGGCTGGAATGTTAATGCGCTGGTCTCAGCAGTTATTTCAGATATCAAAGTTGTCTGGAAAGGATCAGACGTTATTGTGTCAGTGGGACTAGTTGCTTGAGGTTCTGATGTTGTCCATGCAGGTGTTACTGACTCTGTTTGACCTGTTGATTCAGACATCATGGTGGTACCAGCAGGTTCAGAGGTTGCTGCATCAGTAGTACTTCTAGGTTGAGATGGTGAAATTGTCTCTGTAGGCTGGTATGTTAATGCGCTGGTCTGAGCAGTTATTTCAGATATCAAAGTAGTCTTGAAAGGCTCAGACGTTATTGTGTCAGTAGGACTGGTTGGTTCAGGTGCTGATGTTGTCCCTGCAGGCTCAGACGTCACTGTGTCAGTGGGAGTAGTTGCTTGAGGTTGTGATGTTGTCCATTCAGGTGTTACTGACTCTGTTTGACCTGTTGATTCAGACATCATGGTGGTACCAACAGGTTCAGAGGTTGCTGCATCAGTAGTACTTATAGGTTGAGATGGTGAAATTGTCTCTGTAGGCTGGTATGTTAATGCGCTGGTCTCAGCAGTTATTTCAGATATCAAAGTAGTCTGGAAAGGCTCAGACGTTATTGTGTCAGTAGGACTGGTTGGTTCAGGTGCTGATGTTGTCTCTGCAGGCTCAGACGTCACTGTGTCAGTGGGACTAGTTGCTTGAGGTTGTGATGTTGTCCATTCAGGTGTTACTGACTCTGTTTGACCTGTTGATTCAGACATCATGGTGGTACCAGCAGACTTAGAGGTTGCTGCATCAGTAGTACTTCTAGGTTTAGATGGTGAAATTGTCTCTGTAGGCTGGAATGTTAATGCGCTGGTCTGAGCAGTTATTTCAGATATCAAAGTTGTCTGGAAAGGATCAGACGTTATTGTGTCAGTGGGACTAGTTGCTTGAGGTTGTGATGTTGTCCATTCAGGTGTTACTGACTCTGTTTGACCTGTTGATTCAGACATCATGGTGGTACCAGCAGACTTAGAGGTTGCTGCATCAGTAGTACTTCTAGGTTGAGATGGTGAAATTGTCTCTGTAGGCTGGAATGTTAATGCGCTGGTCTCAGCAGTTATTTCAGATATCAAAGTTGTCTGGAAAGGATCAGACGTTATTGTGTCAGTGGGACTAGTTGCTTGAGGTTCTGATGTTGTCCATGCAGGTGTTACTGACTCTGTTTGACCTGTTGATTCAGACATCATGGTGGTACCAGCAGGTTCAGAGGTTGCTGCATCAGTAGTACTTCTAGGTTGAGATGGTGAAATTGTCTCTGTAGGCTGGTATGTTAATGCGCTGGTCTGAGCAGTTATTTCAGATATCAAAGTAGTCTTGAAAGGCTCAGACGTTATTGTGTCAGTAGGACTGGTTGGTTCAGGTGCTGATGTTGTCCCTGCAGGCTCAGACGTCACTGTGTCAGTGGGACTAGTTGCTTGAGGTTGTGATGTTGTCCATTCAGGTGTTACTGACTCTGTTTGACCTGTTGATTCAGACATCATGGTGGTACCAACAGGTTCAGAGGTTGCTGCATCAGTAGTACTTCTAGGTTGAGATGGTGAAATTGTCTCTGTAGGCTGGTATGTTAATGCGCTGGTCTCAGCAGTTATTTCAGATATCAAAGTAGTCTGGAAAGGCTCAGACGTTATTGTGTCAGTAGGACTGGTTGGTTCAGGTGCTGATGTTGTCTCTGCAGGCTCAGACGTCACTGTGTCAGTGGGACTAGTTGCTTGAGGTTCTGATGTTGTCCATTCAGGTGTTACTGACTCTGTTTGACCTGTTGATTCAGACATCATGGTGGTACCAGCAGGTTCAGAAGTTGCTGCATCAGTAGTACTTCTAGGTTGAGATGGTGAAATTGTCTCTGTAGGCTGGAATGTTAATGCGCTGGTTTGAGAAGTTATTTCAGATATCAAAGTAGTCTGGAAAGGCTCAGACGTTATTGTGTCAGTGGGACTAGTTGCTCGAGGTTCTGATTTTGTCCATGCAGGTTTTACTGACTCTGTTTGACCTGTTGATTCAGACACCAAGGTGGTTTTACCAGGAAAAGACGTTGCTGTGTCTATAGTTCCTGTAGTTTGAGATGTTGAAATACTCTTTGCAGGCTCAGACGTAACTGACTCAGTTGGAACTGTTGATTTAGACACCAAGGTGGTATCAGTGGGCTCAGAAGTTACTGTGTCATGGGAACTAGTCATGCGAGGTTCTGATGTTGTCCATGCAGGTCGAGGTGTTACTGAATCTGTTTTCACTGTTGATTCAGACACCATTGAGGTACCAGCAGGCAGAGATGTTGCTGTGTCTGCAGAATGAGATGGCAAAGTGGTTTCTGCAGGTTTGGACATTAATGAGTTGGTCTGAGTAGTTGTTTCTGGAAATGTTGTTCTTTCTGCAGGTTCAGATGTTACTGAATGATGTGATGTTAAAGTTGGAGAAGTTGTCTCAGATGTTAGCATCTTAGTGGGACCCGTTCGTTCAGGTGCTAAAGTGGTCTCTGAGGTTATTCTTTCAGTCACCTTTCTTGTTTCAGGTGCCATGGTAGTGTCAATATGCTCAGATGTCACTGTGTTGGTCAGACTGGTTTGTTCAAGTTCTTTGGTCGATTCAGTAGACCTGGTTTCTTTTTTGTCAGATGTGTTGCGTTTGTCACTGAATGAAATGGCATCTGTCATCTGCCATGGGACTTTGGACCACCGTTGATCATGGGTTGAGAAATGTTCTGGGAAAAGACAGGGGAAAAATCTTAAAGAGATTAAAACTTTCTAAACGTTTGGGACAGACTTTTTTTACAATGATGCATTTCATGATAAAGAAGTACTATGTTTTTAATATGGGCCAGATGGAAGATTTAAAGTGACCATGAATGTCTGTACACAAAATGGTATATACAGTGGCTTGCAAAAGTATTCAGCCCCCTTGAACTTTTCCACATTTTGTCATATTACGACCACAAACATAAATATATTTTATTGGAATTTTATATGAAAGACCAACACAAAGTGGCACACAATTGGGAAGTAGAAAGAAAATGATCCATGATTTCAAATTTTTTTTCACAAATAAAAAACTGAAAAGTACGGTGTGCAAAAGTATTCAGCCCCCCTGAGTCAATACTTTGTGGAACCGCCTTTTGCTGCAATTATAGCTGCAAGTCTTTTGGGGTATGTCTCTACCAGCTTTGCACATCGAGAGACTGAAATTTTTGTCCATTCTTCTTTGCAAAACAGCTCAAGCTCAGTCAGATTAGATGGAGAGCGTTTGTGAACGGCAGTTCTCAGATCTTGCCACAGATTCTCCATTGGATTTAGGTCTGGACTTTGACTGGGCCATTCTAACACATGAATATGTTTTCTTTTAAACCATTCCATTGTAGCCCTGGCTTTATGTTTAGGGTCGTTGTCCTGCTGGAAGGTGAACCTCTGCCCCAGTCTCAAGTCTTTTGCAGACTCCAATAGGTTTTCTTCCAAGATTGCCCTGTATTTGGCTCCATCCATCTTCCCTCAACTCTGACCATCTTCCCTGTCCCTGCTGAAGAGAAGCACCCCCAGAGCATGATGCTGCCACCACCATGTTTGACAGTGGGGATGGTGTGTTCAGAGTGATGTGTAGTATTAGTTTTCCGCCACATATAGCGTTTTGCATTTAGGCCAAAAAGTTCAATTTTGGTCTCATCTGACCAGAGCACCTTCTTCCACATGTTTGCTGTGTCTCTCACATGGCTTCTGGCAAACTGCAAACGGGACTTCTTATGGTTTTCTTTTAACAATGGCTTTCTTCTTGCCACTCTTCCATAAAGGCCAGATTTGTGCAGTGCACGACTAATAGATGTCTTGTGGACAGATTCCCCCACCTGAGCTGTGGATCTCTGCAGTTCGTCTAGAGTCACCATGGGCCTCTTGGCTGCATCTCTGATCAGTGCTCTCTTTGTTCGGCCTGTAAGTTTAGGTGGACGGCCGTGTCTTGGTAGGTTTGCAGTTGTGCCATACAATTTCCATTTCCGGATGATGGATTGAACAGTGCTCCGTGAGATGTTCAAAGCTTGGGAAATCTTTTTATAGCCTAACCCTGCTTTAAACTTCTCCATAACTTTATCCCTGACCTGTCTGGTGTGTTCCTTGGACATCATGATGCTGTTTGCTCCCCAATATTCTCTTAACAAACCTCTGAGGCCGTCACAGAACAGCTGTATTTGTACTGAGATTAGATTACATACAGGTGGACTCTATTTAGTCATTAGGTCAACATTCGATCATTCAGCAATCATCAGGCAACTTCTGAAGGCAATTGGTTGCACTCAGAGAAAAGGGGGCTGAATACTTTTGCACACCGCACTTTTCAGTTTTTTATTTGTAAAAAAATATTTAAATCATGTATAATTTTCTTTCTACTTCACAATTGTGTGCCACTTTGTGTTGGTCTTTCACATAAAATTCCAATAAAATGTATTTATGTTTGTGGTCGTAACATGACAAAATGTGGAAAAGTTCAAGGGGGGTGAATACTTTTGCAAGCCACTGTAGTCATACCAAGTTGTTTACCAATACTGTAAATGTATTGTTTTGACTTTGACAGATGAATTTCTCCAACTCTACAATCAGTACAGAATTTCCGTAATCCTTTCCTCAGTCTTCCATTAAGGTCAACAATTACTCCTGACTTGTGTCCATTCAGTTTCTTTTTTCATTCTTCAGGTTCTGTGTGTTTATCAGTAAATGGTAAATGGTCTATATTATAGTGCCTTTCTCTAACTCAAATTTTTTTTAAATTACATTCTCATTCACCCATTCACACATCATGAATCTAAGGTGGAGAACACTATACTTCATACACATTCACACACTGAATTTATGCTTCAGGAGCAGTTGAGGGTTTAGTGTGGACAGTCATTCATTCATGTCACTAAATCATTCTCATGAGTACTGATTGTCTCTGTGACATGAACATTGTACTAGGTGCAGTGGGTGATTGATTCAGTGACATGGAAAGAAATACTGCATTGTCATTACCATTCAGCCTATTGCCTAAGTGCTTTATTTACAAGACACTTATTTTAAGAATTTAAGGGAAAGAATAATTGCATAGATATTAGTATATATTGTCCTTCTTAAATTAACATATAAGTGTTGCAGTTCCCCATCCGATGAATAAAAAGGTGCAAATAGTTGATATGTCTACGAAAAAAGTACCAGTGTAAGTTAGTGCCAGGTTAATGCAGACATGGAGAGAAGTTCTCAAACAGTACAGTTTTCAAATTGATTCTACAACTGATTTCTATTTACATGATGAGGAAATGTTCTCAATCAATGTAATCTGTCACGTTACAAAAACATTGAGTGGTGAACACATCAGTAAAATGTTCACTAATAATGTATTTCATTTGTTTTCCACCAAAATATTCCATCTAGCAGTACAGTATCTGCTTGTGTTTACTACAACATTTGCAGCAGCAGGAACATGAATGTAGTGATTCATTTACCCCAGATAATGTAATTTATGAACATAATGCAGACAGCAATCATGTTTGTCTGTAAATTAGGAATTTTTCGTAACTAGGAAAAATTTGGAGCAACACATAAAGATAATTTCTAGAAGGCAGGGTGGCTCTGACTGAAATTAAGATCTTCACCTTGGCCACTCAAATGAAATTTTTAACAGTCCAATTAGGTTTAGATGGGAAAAACTAAATTTTGTTAATCTATTCATTTCAAAATCACCTATATGCAACAAATAATGTAAGCTCAAAGGTTCACATTACTAGCTTTGAACCGCATCTGTTCTCTTAAAAGGACCTCCATCAATTTAGTATTGCACTCCTATAACATTTTTAGACTTGGAATGGACACTTCATTATAGTTTTTGTTGTAGCAGACACAAAGATATTGTCCTTATCAGTCCATGTGTTTTTCTTCCTTGTCAAAACCATGGATGTATAAAGAGAACTGTAACACTGATTCTGATTCTGATTCATTTCGCCTTTGCTGTGATGCCCAAACAATTTTTTGGGCCCAGTGGCATCACATGATGGCCGCCATTACTGTAGTAATGGTTGGCCACAACATCAAATTGACTTAAAAGCCTGGCGCATTTTTTGATACTAAATTACCCACAATGCAACACAATCACAAACAGTTCTGCCAGAGATTTGGGTGTGTTATGGTAGTAGCTGCTAATGTACCCTGGAGCCCCTAACAATTAGAAGAGATGAGCAGTGGGCTCCAGAGTTCTGGTGAACTCAGTTATTTCTGACTCCTGTAGTCTTTAGACTCAGCAGTCTTTAGTGAAGACACTAAAGGCTTCATGCAACTTCCATTTGCACATGCAATAGTACAACACCTGGAAACACACTTTGATGTGTAAAATTGCTTTTCGCCTTTAAGTGAATATACCAAGCTCAGGTGTCATCCTGTGAACAAAAAGTACAAATTTTATGTGAAAAACCTTATTTCTATGTGCCACAGTATTTTCTGTGTGAAGGTATATAGAACCCAGTGGTGGAATGTGAATATATATTCACTCATTTACTTGTTTATATATCAGAGGTACTACTTTGGGTATTCTACATCCCTCACTTGGCACATGAGCTGGCTGCTCTCAACTGCTTACAGGAGCAGAGTATTAAAATGTAAATATTACTACATTATTATTATTTATCATAATTGATACCATATTTATATTACTCTATTACTGCATTATTATTGTACTGTTTTTTTCTTGAAGATACAATCTTTTCTAATACAATTTTTTCTCAAAATATATTGGCTGTATTACTGTGACTTCATTGTATTTGTCAGTATTTTAAAGATAAATTTACATTCAAAACAAATCATACATACATTAAAATGCTGCTTACACATTAAGGATTCAGTAATAATAATGATCCCATAATATCATAATACATACAATTCGTTATAATAATAAAGGAACAATTAATTTTGACACTTAATCTTATAGAAATATTTGGTGTTTTGAAGGTTAGATCTCTTTTTGTAATATATATATATATAATATATATACATATATATACATATATATAGAGAGAGAGATATAGATAATAATATTGCTGATTTTACTCAAATAAAGGATCTGATTGCCCTAAAATCGATAAAATTATTCTTTAATTATTAACAGTGCTTATTTCAGACTTTTCTCAGGTCAAGTGTTAAAAAGTCAGTCTGGCAAAGTGAGAATACTCACGTTAGAATATTTATGTTATGTTATGTTAATATATGTATAGAAACTGTCAGCAGAGTTTGGGAGGATTGACTGACTGGGAGATGTGTGGGTGCAATTATCTGTTGTAGAGGTCAGGTTTAAAATCAGGAAATCTTCATTAGGATCTAATGTTTGTGATGTTGATGCTGAACAACCGAGTCCTGACACCAGAGCAACTTCTTGTCCTTGAGACTCTACTACCTCCAGCTTTGTTTCATTTAAACATTCCACCACCAACATAAACATCGTAAAAATGACAATACAAGGACATGACTATAGTTGAGAAAAGGCAAACCAGAGGAAAGAGGAAGAGGGAGGGTTACATGTTCAATTATTTTCTGCATGTGCTTCTGCTTAACACATAGCGATTCCATTGGAGGACATGCTGGCACACAATTTCACATCAACACATTTTGCTTCTATGCTCTATTATTTACCTAAGCAATGTTTTACAGGAGGGTACTACAGTGGTGTGGTGGATAGCTCTGTTGCCTCACAGTCAGAATGTTGCAGGTTTGAATCTGCTGGCTGGTTTGCAATGTAAACGTGGGGCCTTTCTGTGTGGAGTTTGCTTGTGTGGGTTTTCTCTGCATACGCTGGCTTCCCCCCACAGTCCAAAGACACTCTATGTCTATGTATGGCAACTCTATTGAGTGTGAGCGTGAATGGCCTGTCATGTAAGCCACTCCCACCCCCATCCAGGCATAACAAAGATAATGCAGCATTTTCCATGTTTATAAGGGTCAGAAAGTCCTCTAACCATTTGTTTAACCCTTATGCACCCCTCGGTACATTTTTTGCATTTTTCAACTAAAAATACTCAATAATTTTGCCAATTTTAATGATAATGAGACAAAATTTTGCAGGGATGTCAGTCTTTTACCACATTTTAAGATTTCAACTTTGAATGTATTAATAGAATTATAATACACTGTGGAGAGAAGAAAGTTCCTCTCGTCACCCTTAAAACATTTTTTGCACCATTGACTCCCATTAAAACATCACTTTTTGATCCTACTTTAATTACACCATAAAATAATGTTTTACTTATGACTACCTTTTCAATCTAAGCTTTTGGCTTGAAAATTGTAGTTTTTTTCATTATCCATCATTTGACATCTTTTTCCACTATATGGCTGAGGGCTCCATTATATGCTGTTTCAGTGAATCCTACTTCCGTTGCATTTCTCACTATTGCTCCCCAGCAGAATGCATGATTCCAACTAAAATGGTCTGAGTGTGTTGGCAGTGATGTAAAAGTGTGGTATGAATGTGTGTTTTGACAAATTATTTGATGAGTGTGTGTGTGTGTGTGTGTTTGTGTACAGGGAGTTAGAAAGTCATTTTTGCTCACCACATTTTGCACATCCCTATCGCTATCTTTCTTATGACTACAGACCACATGCACCCACTCACCCCCCCGCCCACAAACACACACCTACACACACACACACACCTATTCGAAGCCCCCAGACACACTACAGCACTTGTAAAAAGCAATCAAGGTCAAAAGGTCAAAAGGTCAAAAGGTCAAAGAATCTAAGGAGGAGCACCCTAGCTTTTTTTTTGCCTGGAAACGTTTTTTTTTTTTTTTTTTGACCAAAGCAGTCTTTTTATTGTTTTGGTTTACAGTGCAGCATGTTTATACAGGTGCTGTGTCTGCAAACCTCAAGCTGCACCTAGCTGGTGCTGGCTGGTCATTTCCTCAGTGACAATGAAGAGACACTTTTGTGTTAGAGGAGGCTCTGACTGCTGTCCTGCAGTCGCCTGAGAACGAGGAGGAGATGTCCGGCACAGACACAGGCACTGAGGACATATCAGGGGAGGCTTCACCTGAAATTCATCCAGATGGGTCTCCAGCTCAAGTGAGGACATCCATGTCCTCACTTGAGCTGGAGCTGGAAGACCCATTTCCTCACTTGAGCTGGAGCTGGAAGACCCACTAATGCGGCTGCTGCTTGGACCAGCAGCAGCCACACTAGTGGATCATGTCAGAGGAAATGGAAGAGCCAGCAGGAGAAGCCAGGCCCTCAAAGAGGTACAGGCAGTGCACATTTTGCATGGGACAGAGAAAGGTCTGGACCCATTGTGCCAAGTACAGCAAGTATGGATGCAAAGTATACATGACAGTGATCTGCAGGTCCTGCTCCACTGAGTGACCTTTCTCATCATTTGTCAATATATTCCCAAAATACCATTAAAGGGTTAAAATTAATTCATAAATACATGTAAATTGAATAGTTATGATCTGGACTGAGGTTGTTCAAAAGATTTAATGCATTGAAAGTGAAAAAAATATGAATGTATAATATTTTTAGAGCACTTCTTAGGAACAGAGTATTTTTTGCACAAAGGATAAAAGGTGGCATATTTTGTACATAAAGTCAAACTGCTCAAAAAATAATGATGGATTCAAATCAATGTTGTTGTCAATTATTGACATACCCAAGGGTGTAATACCCCCCCCAAAAAATTCCAGTTTGCAATTAGTATATGGAAAATATTTCATATTTTGTGTTTTACCTCATTTGAAATTTTTGGTTTTATATTCCCAAAATGGCACTAAAAAGTTAAAAATACTTAATAAATCCATGAAAATGGAATAGTTATGATCAGGACTGAGGTTTTTCAGAAGATTTAATGCAATAAAAGTGAAAAGAATATTAATTATAATATTTTTATAGCACTTTTTAGGAACAAAACATTTTTTTGCACAAAGCATAAAAGGTGGCATATTTTGTACATAAAGTCAAACTGCTCAAAAAATAATAATGCATTCAAATCAATGTTGTTGTCAATTATTGACACATCCAAGGATGTAATTGCCCCCCCAAAAAAATTCCAGTTTGCAATTAGTATATGAAAAATATTTCATATTTTGTGTTTTTCTCATTTGAAATTTTTGGTTTTATATTCCGAAAATGGCACTAAAAAGTTACAAATGTTTAATAAATCCATGAAAACTTAATAGTTATGATTAGGGCTGAAGTTGGTCAAAAGATTTAATGCATTGAAAGTGAAAAAAAATATGAATGTATAATATTTTTATAGCACTTTTTAGGAACAGAACATTTTTTGCATCGAGGGTAAAAGGTGGCACATTTTTACATAAAGTCAAACTGCTCAAAAAATAATAATGCATTCAAATCAATGTTATTGTCAATTATTGACATATCCAAGACTGTAATACCCCCACAAAAAAATTCCAGTTTGCAATTAGTATATGAAAAATATTTCAGATTTTGTGTTTTTCTCATTTGAAATTTTTGGTTTTATATTCCCAAAATGGCACTAAAAAGTTAAAAATATGTAATAAATCCATGAAAACTTAATAGTTATGATTAGGACTGAAGTTGGTCAAAAGATTTAATGCATTGAAAGTGAAAAAAAATATGAATGTATAATATTTTTATAGCACTTTTTAGGAACAGAACATTTTTTGCATCGAGGGTAAAAGGTGGCACATTTTTACATAAACTCAAACTGCTCAAAAAATAATAATGCATTCAAATCAATGTTGTTGTCAATTATTGACGTATCCAAGACTGGAATACCCCCCCAAAAAAAATTCCAGTTTGCTATTAGTATATGAAAAATATTTCATATTTTGTGTTTTTCTCATTTGAAATTTTTGGTTTTATATTCCCAAAATGGCACTAAAAAGTTAAAAATATGTAATAAATCCATGAAAACTTAATAGTTATGATTAGGACTGAAGTTGGTCAAAAGATTTAATGCATTGAAAGTGGAAAAAAATATGAATGTATAATATTTTTATAGCACTTTTTAGGAACAGAACATTTTTTGCATCGAGGGTAAAAGGTGGCACATTTTTACATAAACTCAAACTGCTCAAAAAATAATAATGCATTCAAATCAATGTTGTTGTCAATTATTGACATATCCAAGACTGTAATACCCCCCCCAAAAAATTCCAGTTTGCAATTAGTATATGAAAAATATTTCATATTTTGTGTTTTTCTCATTAATTAATTGTAGTTTTATATTGCAAAAATGGCACTAAAGGGTTAAAAATATTTGACAAATACATGAAAACTTAATAGTTATGATTAGGACTGAAGTTGGTCGAAAGATTTAATGCATTGAAAGTGAAAAAAAATATGAATGTATAATATTTTTATAGCACTTTTTAGGAACAGAACATTTTTTGCATCGAGGGTAAAACGTCATTATTTTTTTAAGGGGTGCACAAGGGTTAAGCTAAAGCAACTGGGTTTTCTAATTTTCCAGTTCATAAGAATAGTGTAGTTTGTTTCAAGACATGAAAATGGATGCCCGACATGCATGAAGCTGAGCTACATCCACGTTCAAGATCTTTGAGAGCGTATCATTAACTACATCCCAGAGGGTCTTAACAGCTGATCAGAGCCATTGAGAGTGTACAACACAGGCCTGAGAGGGTTTGTTCTATCTTATTGTGTGGAATTTTCAATTGTATGACCCTAAATTTTAATTGCAAAACCCTAAATTTAAATAACTAGAAAGGCTCTAATACAAATACAGACCATTTACCATATAAATTTCAGAGTGGGGGTGAGTGAGATGCCTAGGTCTTGCTCCCATCTTTTCTGTGTCTGAGTATTATTGTTATTGGGGGAAGAAAGAATATTTACCTGAAACCAAGAGAATGAGAAAGAGAGAAAATAGGATTCATTCAGATTGATTATTGATTATCATTTCTGAAAATGGAATTATGGTATTGTCCTTTACAATTCCACCTAGGTGGCGTATGTTATGAATCTGAATGAAGTATTTCCCAAGCCATTATAAAAACTTCCCTTGAAAAAAAACTTTCCTGATAAAAACTTTCCCTGACTTTAGGTTTCTGCATAATGATGTAAAATGTTACTACATATGTTGTCACTACATATACATCTCTATAGAAGACTTTTTAAAAAATCTATTGCTGTTACATGTTAGCCATATTTTGGGACAAAAGGGAGGCATAAGTCCTAACAGTTGAGTGGGCTTTTCCAGTAATGTAGGTGGGGTAGGCTACCCCTTTTAGTAGACTAACTATTCTGTTGGTTTTGTTCAAATTGTGTTACATTACAGGCCAATTAGAGTTCTGATCACATGGTCAGAGGCAGGACCGGCTTATATGTAAAATCAGATTCATCATTCATCATTAACCATTAATTATCAGTGGCATACTTTGTAGTGGGCATGGCAAATATAATTAAATAAATAAATAATATAAAATTCATAACTTTACCTTCAGCAGAGCATAAGCAGATGAGTAGAGCAGCGGTAATCAGGATATGTGAAGAAAATGCCATGACCAGTTTACATCCCAGGCAGCAGAAATGCTTAAATCCAATTGTTGAAAATGTGTAATGGCCACATCTGCCTCTGTCAAAGTGACAGAGTGGATTAGCTCATTCTAAACACATCCACCCAGTACAAAGTAATGGGAAAACGTCACTGATGGCAAAACTGACTGAGATAAGAGGAACTTGCTCATGACACAGGTTTATTGCAGATAATAAACCTTTCTATGTAGTTCTTCTTTTTCTCTTATTGCCCTTGTGGTATCTAAATGCTGTACCAAGTGTGAATCTTATTTCAGCCAATTTCTGGGAAAGGTCCACAGGTCGAAGACCATTTAGTTAGTGGACAGCTGAAGAGAGGTCAACAGGGACATTCACACCTGACGTCAGAGAGCAATGGGTTAAAATCTCCCTGCACATACAACCATGTCAATGTGTGACTGAAGGTCCAATTACATTCACTGATGACACTGAGTTGTGGTTGAAAGCTCTGGAAAAGACCAGTGAGTGGAATGAGTTAGTAAACCTGTATAATTCGGTAAATGCTGGTTTCTGGGCCGATACTCCTACAGTATACGTTTTTAGTGATGCTGATTTTTTTTTTATAAACTTCTTTGATGAAGAATGCAGAGGCATTTATGCTTATTTGTGTGTCACTGCATACTACATTAAATCTAATTAATAAAAATATATCTGAGGCTGGCTGCTCTCTGAGTCAGACTTGTATAGTTGTCATTACATCAATCAATCAATCAATTAATGAATCAATCAATCTTTATTTATATAGATCTTAATTAAAAGACCTTTTGACTAGTGTTTTTTTTTCTTTACTGAGTATTTGTAAGTTTTGGTAGCATGTGAAGAACAGCTACTGGTGGCGGATAAGCAGCAGGTAAGTGTTGGTATGGGTGCTTGTCATCAGTGACTAAAGGTGTGTCTTTATCTGGATTTTACAATGGCTTCAGATGAGACATTTCTTATCAGAGCTCAGAGACAATAACTGCAGTATAATGGCGTGTCAGTGCATGGCGTAGAATCCTAATTGCTTGAGAGGTCAAAGGTTTATAGCAGAGATGTTACAAGATGAGGTGTAACAACAGGTTAAGGGTTAGTGTAGGAAACTAAGAAAAAACTCCCTCCTGTTATAAAGGGGAGTTAAGTTTTGCCTTATCAGACAGTAAAGCCTGACACCTCCCTCTAAGTTAGCTTACATTTCCAATTCTCAAGTCATAAACAGTGGAAACAATCACTGCAGCAACTGTGTCTCACACTTTGACCTCCACAGCTATTTTTAAACTGGCAAAATGTGTTCAGAGAGCAGTGAACATGTAGGGCACAATAGAGTTTAAATCCTTTACAGTCTTGCCACAAGGCTCTAGTAGCTGTTCTGGAGCTTACAATTGTGTCACACGGTCATCATTAGCAGATTCAGATTAGCAGAATGACAAGGTAGAATATATCAAAATGTCCCATAAGTATCTGTTTCCCAGCTAGGTAGATGACACACAGCACCTCCGCTGTGAGATTACACAATCAGGAATGAGGTGTTTCAGCCCAGTGATAATCACGTCAAACATCATGGAAAAAAAGAATACAATTGCACTTGTGCACTCCCTTCCAACTCTGCATGTCATCTCAGGATATCATGGTTGTTATTGTCAAAACAAACATAGCAACTATCTAGATATATATACACACTGTTGCCCATAAAGCTGGAATAAAATGTTTTTTACCTCTTCTCATGAAATGATTGTGACAATGTGATCTATTCTTGATAAATAAAGTGTATATCTTCTCAACTTTATTGATCAAACTCTTCCAAACAGATCACAGTGAAACTTAAACTACAATGAACCTTTGCAAACTGTGTATTCAGGCTTTAACAAAATTGGGGGTATTTAATAATTATTACAACTTTATTGGCAACAGCGTATGTATATCAATCAATAAATCAATTAATCTTTATTCATGCAGCACCAGTTCACAACAGTGTTATCTCAAGACGCTTTGGCAACAGTGGCAGGGTCTGTGTTGGGTGGAGGTTGGACAGAAAGAGAGAGAGAGAGAGAGAGAGAGAGAGAGAGAGAGAGAGAGAGAACACAAACAGCAACCAACATGCTAACAGTGACTATAGCACTGACAATAAGAGTGTGACTAATAAATTAGCATTAGCAATATGGGAATGTTGAAAAACATGACAGGTGGCCAACGATCCACAGCAGCAGTGATTCATGATGCCAGAGAACCACAGCAGGAGAACCAGGACCAGGATCCACAGGAACCAGAGAACCACAGCAGGAGAACCAGGACCAGGATCCACAGGAACCAGAGAACCACAGCAGGAGAACCAGGATCAGGATCCACAGGAACCAGAGAACCACAGCAGGAGAACCAGGACCAGGATCCACAGGAACCAGAGAACCACAGCAGGAGAACCAGGACCAGGATCCACAGGAACCTGAGAACCACAGCAGGAGAACCAGGACCAGGATTCACAGGAACCAGAGAACCACAGCAGGAGAACCAGGATCAGGATCCACAGGAGGAGAACCAGGACCAGGATCCACAGGAACCTGAGGGATGACAAAAGCACAGAAAGGCTCCAGGGAAGATACCAAGTTAGTAACAGACATTAAAGAGACATGAAGCATCAGGATGGAGAGGAAGAGGAGGAGAGAGGAGCCCAGTGCATCATGGGAGTCCCCCGGCCTATAAGCCTATAGCAGCATAACTAGGGGCTGGTCCAAGGCCTGATCCAGCCCTAAACTATAGGCTTTATCACTAAGGAAGGTTTTTAGTCTACTCTTAAATGTAGAGAGGTCTGGGTGGAAAAAGGCAGTTCTAGAAATCTGTTTAATGTGGGAGTTAAAGGACAAATCTTGATCAAATAAGACTCCCAGATTCCTTATTATATATATATATACACACACACACACACACACACACACTTATATATATACACACATACATACACACACACACACACACACAATTATTTAATATGCAGCTAAAAAAAAACGAACGAAAAACAACTAAAAAAACAAGTCATATCAATGTATACATGATATGATGAGAAGAAAACTTTTGGTATGGTACAGAAGCACAAGTATTGTATCACCATTAGTATCTAAATACTAATTATATTAATTCCTACAATGAAATGCTATACACTTTCTTTTCTGTGCTAGAATTTGATTTTAATGTGGCGTGGCATGTCCCAATGAAAAACAAGTCATTCTGTCATTGAAGACAAAAAGTTCAAGTGTCTTACCATGCTTTAACAGGAAATATACGTGGGCAATGTACAGTATATTTTATGATTTGCTTTCTTTGGCCAATATATTCTAGTCAGTCAAAGAGCCCAGCTCTTTCTAAACGGTCTCGTCTTTTTCTTGTAGAAGCACGTTTGAAGCATTTGAAAGCTTTTGCTGCCCTCTGGCCTTCATGCAAAGTTGCCTGATGAAATATAAACCCAGAAACCCATTTTAGATTATTTCAATATTTTTGCTAAAGTTACTGTGGCAAAGGGATACAAAGTAGTGATCAATGTTCTGTAAAGGCTTTGGTCTCACAATGCCACTCTCCATACATAACGCTTATATCTCCATATACTGTCATGCTGAGGCTTTTAGCTCAGCTAGAGCTGAAACAATTACTCAATTAGTCATAAAATGTTTTGGCCTGTTGTATGGATTCTAAAATTTCTGAAAAATGTGAAAACTGTCCAAAGAATTGCTCAAGAAATTAATCAGCAGATGAAGAGTGAAACTAATAGATAGCAGCAGCCCTTCTAAAACCTTTCATTCAACACAGCTGTTTTGTTTAATGCATCAGTGTTTAATGTTGTTTTAACACAAGAAGCTTAACAAGAACTTCTACAGTCTAAATACAACGGACCATAAAACTGACAAAAATCTGACATAATATTGAAACTATCTGTTCAAAACATATGGATGGCGACATTTGATGTCAGCTTGTGATACTTGAGATTCTGATGAGCACTCGGGTTCGATAACCTCCAACACAAACAACAGAATGTATAATGTAACCATGTAAAAAGAATTTGGTGCTCAGATCTAGAATGAGAATCAAAATGATATATTATTACAGAATCATAAAGTCATTCCACATTTGTTTTGTACGTTTCGAACTTCGACCTGTCTGCGTGCCAAAAGTTTCAGTGGCACCATAAAGGGGTTGAGGGGGGGGCAGCGTCCCACCACATCTGTGTCCCTTGATTGGCTGGACGTGTTCTCGTTCCCTGATGATTGGCTCTCGGCTTCATTTGGCTGCAGTTTCTTCCCTCCACTGTGCATGACACCAGGGCTGTCAGCAGTCCCAACGCCGGCCTGCTGACCCTTCGCTGTGCTGCCCCTCTCTGCCTCTGGAAGAGCACAGAGCCCCCCCGTCAGGTCTTTAACGCTCTCTCTTGCAGCCTTGGAGTCAGCAGGGGATGAGAGGCACTGGAACACCTGAGGACACAGAGAGGACGGCTGTTGGGATGCAGTGCATAGCTAGTGCTGCAAAATAAATGATCAACCAATTGTTACTTATGTACAGTACATACCAGTTCTGTGCTGGCACAGAAGACAGACTCAGTATGGCTGACAATGGATGCACACAATAGTAGTGTGCTGCATGTGATACCTGTGCACACATGATGCTAAAAATTATGCAGTCTAAAAGGTGATTATTTTAAAAAGCAAAATGAAGAGAAAGGGGGGGTAGCTTGTGAATCCCTCCTGGGGAACAATAAAGCCTTACTGGTATAATAATATTTATTTCTTAATTATATTCTGTATTGATTCTACAAGTAACTAAAAGGTGCAATATGGTGGAGTAGAATATAGAAGAGCAAAAAAACTCCAGTACCTCAAATTTGTACTTATTTACAGTACTTGAGTAGATAAGAAGATACTGCTAACACAGCGTCGGTGTTGTTATTCTTTTTAAATTATATAATAGAAGATTAATGTCTGAGAAACTTTAGAATCAAGTCATGAGTCACTGTCAATTTTTACATCAATGCAAAATTGGGGTATTAAAAAAAACAAAAGGCAACTATCCATCAGCATTTCGGATCACTGATCATGCTGTACTAGAAGGGCGTCACCAAATCATGTGCTGATGCAGCCAACTGAGACAGCTGATGGCACCAGTAGAAGTTAGTCTGGAGCCCTGTGCAGTAAACACCTCCACTGTTCCTGCCTGTGGTTTTGTGTCACGTTCATGATGACGTCGCTGCAGTACCACGTGCATTGCCGTGAAAATGGGCAAATACTTCTGCCGATGATGAGGGAGCGTGACCCGCGGTGGAAAATGTGCCTGGTACCAAAAGCGAGTTCAACTGAGGAACACATTGTGGCGGAAACACGACAAATATTAGCCAATTCTAGTGAAAACGTACAGACCTGAACCCTGAACCTGTACGTGTGACAGCAGCCATGGGACGACACTGTGCTGTGATAATTAGTTAGCAAATAAGTTTTATTTACTTGGAAACCAGCTGTTGCACAAATACTTCCTAACTACATGTTCATCATATTGTGCTGCATCTTCTAACACAGACAATGCCCATTCACACCAAGACTTCTTTTAATCCACCTCTGAATTGTCATTTACTGTACTTTCACTGCTTAGAGCCTTCTAGGCACATCCAGTATGAACTGCTGATTTTATTGAGTCCAATTGGTGTAAAAGCAATGATATAGGGATGCAGTGTTATTTTTACTGAATGAATTCATCCATACATTTCTTACATTTCACCATATTTGCAATGCTTATGCGCTCCAGATTTGTTGTGTGAAAATAGATTCCATCTGTCACTCTGACTCTTTGTGGACTGCTGCTGCCCTCAGGTGGAGTGCTAGTGTCTGCACAGGTTACTGTCCCACAGTCCACAATCAGTAGAATCTGGCTCCTCTTGTGGGCTCGCACATTTTATTGTAGTTTTGAGCCGTTTATGCAGTTGAAGGCTTTATTATTTTTGCTGTATAGTACATGGCGAGAGATGCAAACTGTTTTTGAATTGACACAAATGCTACAAACTACTTTTACATATAAAGGCTTGTAAATGTGATTCCAGCTCTAGGACACTTCTTACCATACGCATATATTGCTCATCTAGATAGATGCTAAGTTTCATAGATGACCTTTAACACACACGTGTGCACTGATAAAACTTTGCATGTCGCAGACAAACAGCGACCTGTATTAGGGCTGTGTGATTCATCGTTTTATCTAGCGTGTTTGCGCCAGTGTGGAAGTACCAAAGACTGCAGTTTCTTGACTGGCCCTCCATGTTACAATGGACAACTTTACAGCAGAAATAAACCCGAATAAAGCCTACTACGAAGTCAGTGTTCTTCTCCATAGCTAATTTTGCCATTTATGACACCTGTAAACTCTAAATTCCTCACCCATTTACATTATATAACAGCTTCAACTTATTCGTACCTAAGGGCGTGGCCACTTTGAGTGACAGGTGTGTGCTGAGGCCACTAGCTGTCTGCTAAGCTTCACTTCACCTTTAGTGAACAGTGATACTGTTCTAATGGTGCTTTGCCGGTGCCGAGTCTGGATCACACTAGACTTGACACATTTATTAAAACTGATTGGTTAGTCTGCTGCTCTGCTGTTAGATCAGACTCAAATATTATTGTTCCTGAGCTAAGCCTTTCCACAGCCAATCCAACCTGGATAGCCACGGTTATGTATTGTGCTGACCGCATCATTGTTGCAGACAGACTGTGTCCTCTTAAGATTATCTTTGCTGCCACTATATTAGATATCACAGGGCATTTAGAGTGTGGCATACCCGCTAGCACTAGCAGGGTATCGCTGGCAGCTGCCGTCCCCGCCTGGTGGCGTGGGAAGACTTGCAGGGTCTAATTACGAATATTACAATCAGTCAGTCGAGATTCACTTTTATAGCATCCGCAGTGTTACCAACAAGAACACCTCACAGTGTATTTTTACACATCTACCATCCATACAGACTAGCAAAGCAGGGAGTCAGGCAGAAAGGAGCTGCAGTAAGGCAAAGTAGCATGTAGCCTGGAACATGGGTTCTTAGCCTTGCTTAGTAGCTTCAAGCTAGGTGGGCATGTTTCAGCGACCAGGCTTTGTTTGGCCCACGTCTTTTGGATTAGTCTGGATTAGGGGCCTTTTTTTTGCAAATAACTCAATGTATCCTGATTTTTGTGCTTTATAAATAAGCTGTAATTGTTAGCTGTTATTAGGTGTTTCTGAGGGTTATGATCGAGATAATAACATGGAGGCTCCTGAGCAGGTGACCACAGCTGAAGACACACCTCAGCAGCGAGCGGGTGAGTGTGTGGGTCACTGCTGAATTAACAAGGTGAACACAACTGCTGAAGTACACTCAATAAAAAGTTTAAACGGACAGGCTTACACCAACATTTTCCTGTTGCGAGTGGGAGCTCCTTAGTCGTCACCTGTGATGTTACAGTTACTGGGTCTTCCAGCTTTGCACTGTGGCCGCCACCCCAGCATGTGTTCCCTGATCACTAATGAGAGCCTGAAGTCCTGCTGCACCTTCCTGTGGGCCACAGCTGACAGCCGAGCACCTGCTCTAGCAACAGGGGCCATTCAGCATACATCAGCATCAGTGGCAACAGTCCCATATATCCTTTTCCCTTTTTCTGAGGGTAGTGGTCATGGATGAATTCAATTTATGTTCAATTCTCTTACTCAATATAAATACTCATTTTTTCTAATAATTTTCTTTGCTGCCATTGAGGCTTATTAACTTCCTGAATTCGACCTGACCACCAGTGTTAGGGTTAGAGGTAATGAAGCCTGGACCCCAGTGGGCAGGGTTAGAGGTAATGAAGCCTGGACCCCAGTGGGCAGGGTTAGAGGTAATGAAGCCTGGACACCAGTGGGCAGGGTTTGAATGCCGACAACTTACCTACGAAAGGGTAATGATAAATAAGCTGCTTTACTCCACTCAATACCAGCACAACCTTTTAGGGTGCCCTGACCTCAAGAGGCCTTTCAGGTGCACACAATCCATTTAGAGACTTAAACACAGAAACACCCAAAGAATGATGGGCAACTTTCAAAATAGCATTGGTTAGAGTTCTGATTTTGCTACTGTACACTCTAGAAATAAAGACAAACAAATGTAACTAACTTTGTGTTCCAACTAACCTCGCGAGGCAGCTGTATTTGCGAGATCACAACCATGGAGAATTTGTCTTGCCAGGCTCCAAGTTATTTGCTTTTGGCCAAACCACAGTGGCTTGGACCAATCAGTGTAAGCTACAGGCAGGGTTTAGATGTGACAACTGTTCCTTTTTCACCTGTTGAAAGAACAATGGCAGCTCCTAAGAAGGTAAGATTAGAGCAAGAACCAACTCTTCTCCTAACTGGCTTTGGCAATAGACTCAACTACGTCATAGGTTTGTCGATCTGATTGTAGTTAGCCCGTGTTAGACGATGATTGATGGTTCATCCAATCGTGTGCTCCATATTTTCTTATATGTGCCTCCCCCTTCACAGTTTCAATTCCCAGATGGTTCTGTATAGTTATAATCCACCCAATCCCAACACAGTTCATTCTTATGTCTCTGTGTGCTTCTTTACCTAACAAACTGTCCCTATGGTTAATACTTTTGGTTACTAACCTCAGACTTAATCCATCTATTTTGAAAACACATTCACTGAGCAACTAAGCTGTTCAACAGATGCCCTTTTACATTGATTTAGCTGACCAGAGGCCAGTAGTTCTTAGTTCTTGGAGGGAGTAAAGCCAATGGCACAGCCTTGATTCAAAGCAAAAATGCAGAAAAATGTTACTTTATGTCTGAACTCAGTTTACGACCACATGTACCTCAATTAGATGTTTGCGCAGTTTGTTGCAGTCCAGCAAGGGAAGCTCCTCTGGGAGAGACATCAACAGATCCAACACAATAGCACTCTCTGGAGGACACAAGACCATATTAGAAAATGGATTAACTGCAATGTAGTGTCAAAGTTGAAGTTGCTGTTAAATGGACTGTACTTGTGTAGCACCTTTCTGGTCTTTTCAACCACTCAAATACTACATTCACACATCATTCACACACTGATGGGAGGTTGCCAACCCTGCCACCATCTCTGTCCTTTGAAACCAGATTTGGATAATTGGTGCGTTCTAGTCAATGGAAACTTAATTTTTCATGCTCGACTCAGTGAATACACTGTGCCTCAGCAGTAGAGCAGCTCGTCCACTAATCGAAAGATCAACGGTTTGATTCCCACCTATTCCGGTCCAACCCTTTCCATTAGTGTGTGAGTGGTGTGTGGATGTAGTGTCACAGTGCATTGAGTGATTATAGAGACTAAAGAGGCAAAAGACAGTAAATAAAAAATAAAACCACCATATCTGAAATGACACTAATTCTATTTTGAGGACAAAATTATACACTTACTAAAAAAGCTCTATTTCCATTTTAAAAACATTCTAACAAATGCTGATAATTTGATTTTTTGTCTCGAAAGAGGAAATCAGTTGAGACAAAAGATGCATGGAGTCTACATAGATTAACCTTGTCTGATTGCCTACTTTTCTCCATTCTTTAAAAAAAAAAAAAATGTGGACGTAAACCTTCATTTTCAAGAACACCATGCCTCCGTGGAGACTCGCTCATTTAAAAACCCTGTGAACATTTCAACACCGCTCATAAAACGCTCCACCACAATCACTTTCCACGTTCCAGCTCCCAGCATACACAAAAACTTTTCTGGCTCATTAGTACAGACAGGAGTCACGCACCTGCCTAGACATTTTCCTTAATAATGAAGTTTTTGTGCACTCCTGGGAATATCAAACTGGTGCTACTCAATTTAAAAATGTCATTTTTCTTGTGTTGCTAATGAAATCTAACGTTTAATAACCACAGAACATTATCTCAAGAGCTCACAGCTATTTTTTTTTTTCATTTAGTAGTGAATTTAACATAATAGAGTGCTTACATATAAATGACCGTGGTATATGTAACATCATAGTTAAATGCTATTATTTATCATGTCTATAATTGAGCTTCTGTCCTCTTTAGGATCAAGCTACTTGTACAACACTTCCCGCTCCAGTTCAACCAACTGTCACAGTTGTTTAAGTGAAAACCCTATAGCATGGACAGAAACCTCATACTGTTGCACCCCTAGTCATGCCCCTATCTCTCCCTGTTTCCTGTCTGCCTGTTTACTGTCAGTCCAATAAAACAATGCCAAAGAAAGTCCCCTTAAAAAAAGAGAAATAAACTGAGACTATACAAAAGTCTTAAAAAATGGAATATTAGCAAAATAAATGTTTTTGCCTTTATTAATAACCTCCTTAAGAATATTCTGGGTTGTTATATTGGTATGAACCACAACAGAGTTCTTGAATAAATTCCATTTTAAGCTAAAGGACAGTGTTCCTAGGGATTGGACTCACTGATGGTATGTTCAGTGTGACTGTGTTTATATATTTGCAATAATTCAAATACTCTTTAGGATGACACCAAGCTGTGAAGCACTTACCCATGGGGGTGAGATGACACTCCTCATTCTGCTTGTGGATGACACTCAAGTAGCGATAGATCCTCTCAAAGTCCACTATGCACTTGACGCCGCACTGCCTGGGATTGTCTTTAGTGGTGTTTTTGCTGGTGCGACCATTCGTGGCGTGAGTAGAGGAGCAGCTAGCAGTGACTGAACTGGAAGAGGCGACAGAGGGTGGTGCCGTATGGGGGCCTGGAGTTAGACTGGTGGCAGAGGAGGGCAGGTGCGTGCGAGGACTGGATGAAATGGACTTTGAAGTACAGGTGATGGGGTTGATGGTGGGATGTTGTTCTGGGAGCTGCTGGGCAGTCTCGATCACAGACCTAGAACCGGGTATGACTAGTCTCACAACTGGGGTCGCAGT
This sequence comes from Pempheris klunzingeri, assembly GCF_042242105.1. NCBI lineage: Eukaryota > Metazoa > Chordata > Actinopteri > Acropomatiformes > Pempheridae > Pempheris > Pempheris klunzingeri. The sequence goes on from NC_092034.1 coordinate 17,871,769, forward strand.
CTGTAAGGCAGGCTGAAAGAACGTAGAGGGTGCACCGAGTAACTTTGCTGCACCCTTCTGGCAGGACGTATCAGTAAACTGAGAGGCAGCGTTGGCAGCAGGTGAGGTTCCAGCTGTGGTAGAGGGCTGTGGCTGTTGGCTGTTTGGCACTCTAACCAGTTGGGGTGGTGGGAGGAGTGTTTTGGCTGGGCCCGTGGTTGGTGCTGAAGTCTTTGGTACCAGGAAAGAACGGGCCGTGTCGGTGCCAGGACGCACAGCTGAGGGGGAAAAAAATCTTTTATTGTTAAAGTTCAACGTGCTCTTTTTAATCACATGGTGAAAAGTGGAGAATCATCTGAGCGCGTAGGTTCATCCTTAGAACAGAACTCAGATTTGAAGTGAATGTATTCGTCCACCTGCATGCGCCGCCTATTCAACCACAGTCTCTCTCCAGGAAAACACTTTAACACCAGAAGTGCATCATTGGATATAAAGGACTATATAAGAAGCCTTGATAGAGTGAACTGAAGGTACAAACTGAACATTAAACACTAGGATTACCTCGATGCCACATGGTTCTGCCAACCTATTCAAAAATACTAGACATGAAACATACACATAATGAATAAAGATATTTCCTAAAAGCTTAACTGCAGTGTTGACTGTTGGATGATGGCAAGAGGAAAAGATCTAAGGAGCTCTGAAAAAGTGTTCATCAATCACAAAGACCACTCAACCGGCTAGTGTTTCAACAGGAGCACTGACCAAAGTGACAGATCTATAGGAGAGACGTCAGTTAATGGGTCATACTGATGACTGTGGCGCTCAGGCATTAGTGTGAAAAGTAGCAACTCTTACTCAAGTCACTGAGAAAATCCAGGATGTGATCAGACTGTCACATCAGGAACAGGTCATCAACAATTACATAGAGAGAGATATAGCAGTAGGGCTGTGGTGCATTACCCCTCATTACAAACGTGAATGTTCATTAGAGAGAGTGAACACACGAACACACCAGACCAGGAGACAAACTTCACAGACACAAACAGCGAAAAACCTAAAAGACAATGTAACACACTGCCAAAGACTGCAGATACAGTTAACCATGCTTACAGCATTCAATTATTAAACATTTAGCACTTTTCAGGCATTTTAGTATCGAATGTGAACTGAAGATCTTTTTAAGGATCTGCCCTGATGTAGCCTGACGCCGGTCGCCTGCAGCAGAGATGAGCAGCGATCTACAGAGGTCTGCTCAGCTCACCTCTTTTGCATTTGTTTTCTTCAGCTTAATGATTCATGTCTTTAGACAGAAGTCATTGTTGTACACTGAGTCAAAGAATAAAATACGCTACACAAACAAACACTGGTCCTGTGTAGCTGTGGGTCATACCTTGGACCGGCAAATGAGGCACTGGTCTCAGAGACACGGTGCGACCAACAGGCCTGTCTGTGCTTGGTCTGCAGACCTGGGGAGGGTCACAGTTCCTCAGGGTGCTCGGCTCTGTGGAGGACACCATCAGCATCTGAGAAACACAGGGAGAAGGAAGGAGACGAAAGAATCAAAGTGGTGCAAATGATTCCAGAAGTGAGCCGGTACAGTAGATCATATCCGTCTTCCTCGTCAAATCACTTTATCTAGGACCAGAAAGTGTGCAGATAAAAGATACTGGAACAAAAATCAGAAGAACAATCTATCCCACCATCACTTGTCAGTGTCTGGCTTGCAGTACCTGGGAGAAAGCTGTGGAAATGGATTCCTCAAGGGTTCCAGCCACAGAAGCAGCCATGTGTGCCCACACCTCAACAGGCTTTCTTGCGTTCTCCTCCTCCCATTTTGTCCTCCTCAGCTTGAAGTTCGTCCATGACATCACTTTGTCCTTCAGAGATTCTACCACGGTGTGGATCTGATGGAGAGGAGGGACAGCGCACACGTCGTGTATACATCCACAGATAAATAGAGCCCCCCAAAGTGGTGTATTCACTAAAATAAATGATTACTACATTGATTCATTGGCAGCTGACCTAAACCACTTCCTCAAAACCATGAACTCTGCAGGTGTCCCTCCTGGAGTCCCTCTGGGTAAACTGCGGTTCATTTGTTTGGTAAAACTATGGACTGAACGAAATGAGATGATGAGCAGAACCCCCCCCCCCCAGTACCTCTGGAATGGACCGAGTAGACACGTATTTTCTCAGGAAAGCATAGTCGATGTCTCCGTGCCCCCCCGCGGTCCTGCTGAGCCTCTTCAGGGCGTCCCGGAGCTTCCTCCGCTCCGCTCGATGCCACCTCCAGGCCAGCTTACCGGGACTCGGTTTGGTCGCTGCCGGTTCGGGTTTCAGGTTGCGGTCTGGTTTAGTTCGCTTTCGAGGAGGCGGCTTCATCTCGACTGACACAGACCAAGCTGAGCTGAGCTGGCAAGAGATAGAAATAGTACGGCCTCTCCACTGCCAAAAGTGTGAACGGGTGAACCTCCACTAGCACCCTAGGAGGTACTAGTCCACATGTAGCAGTCCAGCACACCGTCCAGACCTCCAACCAGACCAGCCTGGAGGACTAGTCCCTGTGGAGCAGCTCAGAGGAGTCACTTAGTTTTAGTCTCTGGATATAAACTTGACTTAAGGCTCCACCGACAGGCGGACTGATCCCGCTGCTGTAACAACAACACCACTTCCGACACAATACTTTCAGAATAAAAGCACCATCCAGCTAACTTTAAGATTCACTTCCAAATTTTTACGGGGCTGAAATTTAAGAAACCTTGAGTTAATTTGGAAATTGAATTAATTGCTTTTTAAACTCAATAACTTTACACCCATTTGCATCCATCTGTTCACCAGTCTATGTTAGAAAAGGCTGTAAAAGTCTTTAATTGGGCTCCAAGTTAGTAACAGACATTAAAGAGACATGAAGCATCAGGATGTGCTCAAGTGTGTGTTCACTCCACACGAGTGTGTGCTTTGACTTTATCATTTACGATTTCTTTTCATTCATTTCAGGAAGCTGTTTATGCCTGCTTTTTATTCCAGGGTTCTATGTTTGCAAGGCACTTAAATGTTTAGAACCTCTTCAGTCTCCATGTGTCCTGTGAGTGGAATGTAAGTAGAACACTGGAGCAGATGAGCATGCTGAAAGTTTCTCTACTCCTTGGTGTCAGCATGAGTTGGGGATACGTCTGTCCTGAGCCTCTCAGGGTGTCACTTTCAATCCCCCAGTTCTCACAGTGCGGTTGCATGCTGTTTGCTTTCTCTGCTAAACGCAGTGATCGGCAACCATTTGTGAACTGAAAGCACAGCTCAACTTGCCTAACTTGTTGCATGCATGCACACTCCGGGTTGTTTTGTGCACCTCTTCTTCCTGCCTGCTACAGGTAGTTTTTAAAGACATCAAGTGAGACGTCTATCAAGACTTGAACCCACTTTGTCACTTTAATTTGAAGGCCACTGGCCAAATTGCTTCCGGGTTGCAGAACATCCTCACAACTAGCGGGCAGGTACTGTGTCCTCACTGGCTGTGCGCGCGTTCTGACAATCTCCATGTTGTGGCTGTGGACGATTTACGGGAAACGAAGCAGACAGGTGGATTCAGAGGAACACACTACGCAGAACGCTATAGAGACTATCATCAATTTGGGGACCTATCGTCGCGTAACAACATTGTTGATGTAGTTTTTAGCAATACAAGAGCAAGCTGAAGGTGGAATATAAAACACACTGACTACATCATAAGTGTAAACTGGCAGCGGTGGGATTCGAACCCACGCCCCCGAAGAGACTGGAGCCTTAATCCAGCGCCTTAGACCGCTCGGCCACGCTACCGTTATAATGAATGGGGAGTGAAAACAATTTTAGTAGAGATAGAGAGACAGACGCCTACATTAACAGTTGTTGATAAGTTCCAGCACTCAGCACAGTCTCCCCGTGAAACTGGTTTACTGACTTGAGCTCTCTGACGCCAGACATGTGAACACCCCAGGGGCTGTGTGTGCTCAGCCTGCAACCCCTGACATGGAGAGAACTCTGGGACAATAGGAAATGAACACAAATCAAAAACTGTAACTGGGAGTGTGATCCACAGTCTCCACACGTTTTATGATATACACGTGTCTGTAATTTTGTGGTCATACTTTCAACTTGTGGTAAATACTGTGATCTGATGCATGTCTGACCATCCTGCCAGAGGGATCATTCCTCTGCTGGTCTTCCTGAGGTTTTTCCCTGGGTGGGGGGGGGTAGTTTCTCTTGATCTGAATTAAGGGTCTAAACACAGAAGGTGTTGTAAAGTGGACAGACAGTAAAGTTTGTGATCTATTAACCTCTCAAATGTTCCACATATAAAAGTCGGTTGGTCATTAAGTTTTCCAACCAGACTCAGTTCTGGATTTAATTCCATCACAGTCACCTGAAGACTACGTCAGTGCATTACACACAGATTATACATGCACAGGTTCACATTCCACTGTTCAAGTCTTTGTTTAAACAATAGTCATGTGACGATAGTATATTATGTTAGGCCCTGTTCAGACCTGGTTCTAACATACACCTCCACTTGCATCTCCAGTGACCACTTGTGATTGGATCTCACTTCCTTATGCAAATAAACATGTGCATCATTTGCACAAATAGAGTGTGACATTTTATTTAAAATACAGCGGGAGAACGGAGCTGCTGGGTTTCAGATCCATGGAAAATAGAAGTTTTCGTGCTGCTCCACCAGAAGCATCAGATTATTTTATAACATGACAAATATATATGGACTGTACTTATACTTGTATTTTGCTGTAATACTGGCGTACCTCCCACTTAGGCAGAGGGTGTCAGTTGAGTAGGCGGCCCATCATATGGCCCAGGTCACATGTGGCCCAGACGTCTTCTGAATGTTTTCTGAGCGACTGGATCTCTACGTGCCCTGTGTGTATTTACACCTGCACCTAGAGCTGTCCACTTGTCATCAGATCACAAAAGACGCATGCTAATGCCAGTTCTGATCATGATGATCATGGTTTGGGTTTTACATAAGTACTTTCTTAAAGTTCAGGGACATGAACTTAAGCGTGCATCCTTCAGCCCTGTCCTAAGGCCTTCCCACGAGACGAGCACAGGCCAGCAGCATGGGCACTGGCATGTGCTTTTTCATGCAGGAAAATGAAATTAGCAGCTTTAGTGTTTGGGAACCCTATGCCGTTACACATTTAGCATCCTGCTTTCTTTGCAAACATGTGGACCTGAAAAGTCCTTTGGGATGATATACAGTACAGTGACCTGAGGCCCTAATGTTAGCTAACACTAGCTACATAAACATGAACTGAAATTAGCTGCAGCCTTTGGCTACGGTTTGCAGAAGGGCCAAACTATTAGTAATATTTAACAAAGCCACTCATACATACATACATTTGTTGTTCATGTACAACTTATTATATATATCTAACTAAAAAAAGCCACATTTGCCTCAATGTCCTCTCTTGAGATACGATAACCTTTTATCTGTTTTCTATCTGAACTTTCTTGGACACATCTACATGGTCTGTAAATGAAATATAAGAATACTGAACGCTGAAAAACACAAAGGATATTGTTGTTTGATGTTAAAACCAATGGCTGTAACTTGCTTAGTAAGAAAACTTCCTGAGGTTCGGTTTGAGTTCTCAGTAAAGAGCACCAAAATAGCACTTGATGCTTCTTATTCTTATTGAAATAATATTTTCCAAGCTGATAGGGTCATTCTTATGAAGTTGAATGAAAATTTACATTTTTGGATGAGGTCCAGAGGAACAAGTGTAAGTGTTTCAAATGGTAAAAGGTTTATATGTTAAAGCGGAACGGAGGTTAGGTAGGTTAAGAGACTGGTACGTTTATTGACAACCGGGCAGGGGGAGGAAACTGGGGAAGGCAGGCTGGAGATGAGGGAACAGGGCCGGAGTGGAGACCAGGGGGAAGCAGGCTGGAGATGAGGGAACAGGGTTGGAATGGAGACCAGGGGGAAGCAGGCTGGAGATGAGGGAACAGGGCCGGAGTGGAGACCAGGGGGAAGCAGGCTGGAGATGAGGGAACAGGGTTGGAATGGAGACCAGGGGGAAGCAGGCTGGAGATGAGGGAACAGGGCCGGAGTGGAGACCAGGGGGAAGCAGGCTGGAGATGAGGGAACAGGGTTGGAATGGAGACCAGGGGGAAGCAGGCTGGAGATGAGGGAACAGGGTTGGAGTGGAGACCAGGGGGAAGCAGGCTGGAGATGAGGGAACAGGACCGGAGTGGAGACCAGAGGGGAAGCAGGCTGGAGATGAGGGAACAGGGTTGGAATGGAGACCAGGGGGAAGCAGGCTGGAGATGAGGGAACAGGGCTGGAGTGGAGACCAGGGGGAAGCAGGCTGGAGATGAGGGAACAGGGCCGGAGTGGGAACAAGGAACAAATACAAGCACTAGCAATAGGGAATCTGGTAGCAAGGAGCCTGAAGTAACCATAAGGAAACGGACAATCTGGCAGTGAGTGAATGAGTGAACTGGGCTTATAAAGACAGGGGAGGAGGAGGTGGCTGGATTGCTGATTAGGAACAGGTGTGTGGGTAGATGACCGGGAGGGAGTAACCCTCCTGACTCCACTCCGGCGACAGACGGGGGGAGACAAAACACACAAGAGGGAGAGACACAAAACACACAAGAGGGAGAGAGACAGGGGAAACAGGGAAGAGACAACAGGATCATAACATTATACTTGTATAGCACCTTTCTACTCACTTTGACTACTCTAAGTGCTTTGACTACTTTTTCATTCAATAATTCAAACATTGTTCAAACAGGAGGAATCTAAGTTGGAGGAGACTGTTCTTTCGCACACACACTGAAGCTATTTTTGATATGTTCACCTATTTTTAGCACAATATTTGTGCCTTTATAATTATATTTGTAAATTCTATAATAAACTTAAACTTTAAACTTGTAGAATGCAATTTTACAGAAATGTCTATCATCAGTGCAGATCTGAATGCTTTACTGTTAAACAGGCAGACTTGGTTGCCCCATACAGACTGCAGCCACAAAACAACTGTGGAGTTGAGTCTGTCCCTCCTCGACCATCCTTGACGTGGTGGGAGGAACACCGTTAAAGCTCCATGTACTCTTCAAGTCAGCTTGATGGTTGAGTCTGTTTCTCCTGCAGCTTGTTTCTGCAGTCACACTGTCATGCTGTTCTAGCTGTCACTAATGAGGCCTTACATCAAACTGGGGGAGTTGTCAGCAAATGTGGACTAGTCTTAAGACAGACAAGACACGATGGAAGACTGTGCCGTCCATAGATTTTATAATGTAATGACAAAAGGCCATATTTGTGCAACCTACTCGGGCAGGTTACCAGATCAAAACGAAATGCTTAAATGCTTAAATGAGAATGAATTACTGAACCCGAGCAGTTAAAGGATCTGAGACAGCCTTCTGCCACCTGGTTTTTCATATTACAGATTTCACTGACTGAGAAAAGAACGGATTGTTTCACAAAGAGAGAGAGTGGACTAACTGCAGAAATGGTGCATACTTTCAGACAGTCTCTCCTTGGAGCCGTTCATGTTGTACGTCTGTGTACCACATCTCGAAAGTAACACTGACTCTGTGAAGAAATATAAGAGAGCTTGAAAGTTTAAAGCCATACAGGAATGGGGGAAAGGGGAGGTTACACACTGCAAAAGGACAGAACATATGACAGAATTACCTCCCTTCACATGACACCTCATGTTTGTCGACGAGCTTGCCAGCTCCACCTTTCTGAATATATTATTAGACATCATATGTTGAATATTCATATGTTCATAAATAGGTTTGATCAGCTTGTGGTTTTTGTGTGCATGGGTATACACACACACACTGTCTGTCTAATGTGTGCACTTGTGTGTGTGTTTGGGTGCTCTGCAGTGGCTGCATGATGATGTTGGTGGATGAGTCACCCAGTCTTCACCACGTGACATCATGAATCACTGCACCTCTCCATATGGGCAGAGCTGCAACCATCAACCACTCCTCTCCTCTCTTACCTCATCCCTCATTCCCTCTTCCCTCCTTCCTCCCTGGCTCTGCCCAGCCCTGTGGTACTTTTTCCTCACCCTGTCATCACGCTCTCTGTCTTCTCTGTTCCTCTGATTTTTCTCTGTGTTCTCCTTTATTTTTACCAGCAGCGTCTCATTTGACTCTGTTTCAGTGGAGCCTCAAACTAATCTCAATCTCGATATCTCAGCCTTTCCTCCAGTCATGCTTTGACTGTCTCATTCACTAATGCATGTCCCATTTCATTCTGTCTATCTTTTATCTCTGTGCATCTGTGCCATACACACACACACACACACACACACCATCCAATCAATTTACAAATCCATTCATGCTGTGTGCTCTGAGGTTGAATTACTGAACATCATATGGCAGCCTCCGGAAGTCCTTGTCAGTAAGCATTAGAAGGCTCGCTCTGTCACTCCATCCATCTATTGTCTATATCTTATCCTTCAGGAGCCAATTCCAGCCGACTTTGGGCCAGAGGTGGGGTACACCCTGGACTGGTCTCTAGTCAATGACAGGGCCAACACAGAGACAGACTCACACTCACAAGTCACCAATGAACCTAACCTCTTTGGACTGTGGGAGGAAGCCAGAGTACCCGGAGAAAACCCACGCACGCATGGGGAGAACATGCAAACACTGTCGCCTTATTGTGAAGGCAGCGGTGCAACAGTGCTAACCACCGCACCACCGTGCCGCTGTTTCAATGTTTCTCAAACCTTGACAGAGACATCCATTTATTGTTACTAGTACTGCGTGGATGTTAGCACATCCCTGCAGCCCACAATCAACACCTCCACCCTGGGCAGCAACAAGTTATCAAAGCAAGCCAAATCCTGCCTTCTGTTCCCTCCCACCTTTAAGTACAGTCCGTGCTGTAATCAGCCCAAGGGACTCCACAAGAAAACCTTGATTTGAGTCATTTATCATGATGTATTAATCAGGAGTACCATCATCATCAAACGTTTGGTCATTTAAAGAAAACATTATATGTATGTATGTATGTGCACATACTGCACTCATCTGTGGATGAGTTGCAGCCAAAATCGGCGTTAGTTGCACCTGAGCCAGTGCCAAGTGTGAGTACGAGCTCCCACGAGAGCTATGTAACGCTTTACTGCACTAAGTCACACCAACTATTTGGTCTAAAACATCGACATATACTGTTGGTTGGTGTACCATTAATGTGGTTCCTTTTATGCCAATGAAGTCTTCCAGTCTCTGTAATAGGATGTGGTGGTCAATAGTACTGTATCAAATGCAGCACTCAGATCTAACAAGACTGCCAAGCCATAAGACTGAAAATCCTTAAATAGACTGTTGGAATTTAGAAAATTGCACAGCTGATTGGCTACTACTTTCTCAAGGATCTTTGTTAAATTCCATTCATATCCATTATACTTGAAAGGAGGCAGAAATCTCAAAACCTGAACAAATACAACCAACCATGGCCATGTGTAGAACTAAGTGAGAAAATATGTTTTCATAATTTTGTTAAACCAAACACACAAGTTAACATTTCTCACCAGCCAACATTTTGATGAATTCTCTCAAGAACTGTTGTTTTTAATGAGATTTTAATGAGATTTGTGCTTGATATCACACCCCTTATGTCCTATGTCAGTCTCAGTATCAAGTCTCAGTATCAAGTGCTTGAAAAAATCCATCCATCCATCCATCCATCCATCCATCCACATGTCACAGTCCTGTATAACTACCTCATAGTACCTGGATATTTCAGTTTCAATCAGCCTGTTCAAGGTTTAATCTTTTGTTTTAAGCTTTTTTCAAATTATTATTTTTTTTTTTCTTCTTTTTGTAAAAGCCTTTTTGTTACTTTACACATGTCTGACTTTCTACCATCTGAGTTTTCGGCAACTTTCCTGCAACAAAATATGCGAACGAACCTGTTTAACTGAAATTTCCAGTTTCAGTGAGATGGCTATCCTGGATCTTTGCTGTCTCTTCTCACACTCACATAAAAATGGTCTCTGTCCACAATGAAGCATTTTGGTAATAAAAATAGTTGACTTTATTTGTTTCTTAATATGTAGCAAAAGTAGTCATTGACATGCGCGTATTTACATCCAGCAATCGCATGTTTATTACGATGGTTACAACAAGGTACATCTATAAAGACCATGGACAACACTCGCCGCATATCAAACAATGGTTTTAAGGTACACCGACATTAGTTTCTGTCATCTTTGAATTTTTTTTATACTTTTTTAACTGATGCTTGCACGTCTTTCAAAGAAGCTTTTTTTTTTTATTTTGATGCAAGTATACATAAACGTGCAGATAATGTATCCTCACCTCTGGTCTGTCGCTTTGTAGCTCATTCCATTTTTTCTTCCCTTCTCTTTCTTCTGTAAATTCTTTCTTAATCTTATGAAAAACAACAAATCATTAGAAATTACAAAACATCCCTGATGGCCTCATGTTGACATTTTTTTTCAGTCAGTGATTCTGTTCTGGCTTTGCAGCGAAGATGTTGAAATTTGCTCACCCCCTAGCAACAAGCGGCCACACAGGTCAACAATACAGACCAACTAAAGAGCAACATCTGCTCCTGTTCCCAGTGACATATTTGAAAAAGTTGATTATTGATTACTGATTATCAGTAGCCATTTAAGTAAAGAAAAGAAATCTCAGCAGTACAATCCTTTTTTTGTACAATCAATCATTTTTCCAAGCAGTGAAAAATCCCCTCCTCATGTCTTTACAAATGTGAATTAACTTCCCCTGAATGTGAAATCATTTCCAGAGAATAATTTCCATCATCCCATCCCACCATTACAGAGGTAATTACAGCCTTGATCTCATGGATAATATCAAATGGTACAAAGAAAAATGATGATAATGGGAGGGATGTCACAGCGACATATAACTCAGCAGAATTCTGCTCCGAGTTTGAGAACAGTTTCACCCCTACAAATGTATAAAATATATGATCAGTGGTTGTGCAACATAGCATGAAAAACTTTCACGATAGGTTTGGGGTTGATGATGATGAATGAAAAACAAATGTTGAATACTAAAATCACACTAAATTGGCTTCATTGAGCAGTAGAAAAAAATCTGATGAGATAGAGATTATCTTTAAAAGATAATGTTGGGTCTTATGTGCAGACCCAAACCAAGCATGTATGTATTGTGTGTGTGTCAAAGCCTTCTTCCTCTGTGCCATTGAGCCCCATTCTTGTCCAAACACTACTAAAAATACATCAATGAGCTGCACAGTTGCACTGGGTGACATGTTCCTTCATTACAATGTACACACACACACACACACACACACACACACACACACACACACACACACACACAATGAAGTTTATCTTGACTCAATCTGTACTTGCCTGAACATTAAATGTAGATTAATTCACTGCTGAAAACGGTGTCCAACAAATGCACCACTGTACAATGTATGAGTACAGATGTGAAAGTAAGTAAGGTTTTCACACAATGAATGCTTTGGAGGAAAAACTGAGTGAAAGACATGCAGGCAGTGGAGTGCAGCCAGGGCCTTTCAACTGTCGGACAACTGCAGCCTTTCTTCCTGCTCTAAGAAACATTTGATCAAATCTACAGTGGCCAGCTGTTTTGGGAAACTTAAGCATTTCTAAATGAAACTATATATTTGTGAGCCATTTTAAAATATTCATGTCTTCAGTAGGATAGGTTAGGGTTATTAGGGTAAGGAATTCAGAAAGTTTTGAGAGACTAACTGACACATTTGGTTTGGTCTTTCATGGGATTTATTGACAATAAGAAAATATAGAATAACACCAGCCTTGTCCTTTGAAATGCATGTGTTCAATAAAAGAACAGTATACTTCAACCACTGCACCCTCTTCTAAAGGTATCAACTGTGAAAGAATGTCATATAGAGTTTGGCCAGGGTTTGGCACCATAGCAACAAGGTAATTGAAGTTATGCAAAAGGATGAGTCATCCAAGACATTATAGTTGCTGCTAGTGTGGCTTCCACAGCCCTGTTAGGAAATATGCTGCTTGGTGTGTTATATTTCATAGCTTTGGTTGGTATGTGTGAGTATACATTATGAAAAGGTTTTGTTCTGCTGAAAAATTGTGCTGCATTTTTATACAAATAACACAAAAACGATACATTTGCATAAAAATGTATTCATTTTAAAAGATGAGATACTTAGGAATGGCTTTGGTACAAAGCCATTACCAGATTATGTATGACCTTGATTTTTTATCTCTAAGGGATGATATATGAGCTGATGTATCATTTGATTCACAATATGGCCAAAAGTATGAACACCCTGTGGTTGTTTTTCGTTTGTTCCAATGTATGGAATAAATCTTAAACCTCCAGCATACAATGATATTTCAGATAATAGTGAGTCCAACTTTGTGTGAGTACCTTGTGTTTGTCCCTTTCCTGTCTCAACATGACAGTGCCCCCATCCACAGTGCCAGCTCTATTTTTCCCAGTTTGGGGTAAAATAACTTGACTGTCACTGAGGGTACAGAGCAACCAACCCCTACCCCATCCTAAACTGTTGGGACGGATTGGAACACCAACTGTGAGCACGGCCTCATTGCCCAACAGCACTGTTGTACCTCATCGATGTTATTGTGGCTGAATGTAAGAGTATCTCTGCAGGTACATTCCTACATCTAGTGCAGAGCCTGAAACCAGAGGAGTGGAGGTTGGTGTAGCTACATATTAATGTTCATGGTTTGGACATCACATATTTAAGTATCACATATGGCTGGATTGTTTTGCATCCATATACTTTTGGCCTTATATGTAATTTATGAGTTGCTGTTTATGAAACATTTTCAAATTTCCCTTCCCGAGATAACTACACGAATATTCCTTTTGTTTTTTTGACAGCAAAATTCCATCCAGTGTTTTCCAGCACTTGTTAGTGCCCACTATTCATTTGACTCGTTCGCTCTGACTCTCTGACTGACAGATACAGGTAACAACATGTCTAAGTGTCCTCCTTTGCTGGCATTGTAAAATGTCCAAATGGAGAATGTCGTCATGCCAGGAATTTGGATGAAAAGTTCTAGTATAATAAAAATCTTTGCCACATCATGCTTTCCAACAGACCCCAGTTTTCCCGTTTCCTTTCCTTCAAAGAAAAGGAATGTAGATGTGTATCTTTCCCTTCATTCTCCTACCAAGTTCCCAGTTCCAAGTGCCAAGTGCCAACACCTCCAAGTTCATTTTATCCAGAAAACCTCTGGAATGTGCTCTGTAACATCCTTGTCCACACCGAAACCACTCAAAATAGGAAAAAGAAGAAAAGAGAAGAAATGTATAACATATGTAAAACCAAAATACCAGAAAAACAAAATCATAAAAAAAATACACTCTTTTCTGCTCATCTCTTCTCCATTTTCCCTCTTCTTGCCCTCCTCTCATCCACCTTTCAGTCCAACATTTGCGGCCTCTTCAAGAGGATCTGCTGTATGTACCTCTCCAGATTGTCGTGGTTGCTGCTGTCTGGCTGCTTTCCAGCCACGTGGTAATTTTGTTGGGGTGATGGGGCTGAGTAATAAAACTGCTGAGGGGGGATCACAGGCATTCGGGGAGGGGAGCGTGGCTTGGGGATGGGTACTGGCTGAAATGAGTGAGGGTACAATGGGAGGGGGTAGCTGGTGTAATAAGGCTTCTGTTCGAGGCCTGCAGGGGGCTTTCTCAGCCGCGGCTGGACCCAGCTGTAGTAACGGCGTTTGGGAGAGAAGCTGTAGGTGTCATCCACAGAATTGCCCAGGAAGTTGTTGAGAGTGTGAGCAGGTTTGGGGACATAGTAACGGGGTTTTGGTCTTGGGGGAGGAGGAAAATAGATGGAGTAGTAGTCTGGGTAGGGCTTTCTCTGGTAGTAAGATGGGTATGTGTAGTGGTAAAAACGGTTGCCAGTCCAAACAGACTTGGGGGATTTGAGCCACAGATCCTGTTTGATTGACTGAGCCTTTTGTGGATTCAGCCAAAGTTTTTGATTGGCTAGCAGAGGCTTTGCAGGTTTGCTCCAGGGATCCTGTGACTTCATTGGGGATTTCTCCTGGAACCATGTTTTGAGGAGACTGACAGCTGGAGAGGACTGTTTGGAGATGGGAAAGCTATTTTGACTGGTTGGAATCTGTGATGCTGAGAAACCACTGGGAGATGAGAATGAAGAAGACAGTGGAGTTTGAGGTTGCTGCCAATTAGATGCCATTTTTGGTGGCACATCTTTCTTCTTTTTCTTCTCCACGTCACTGATAATATCCACCACGTCGTCAGCTGGTAGGTGGAGCTTGCTGGAGATCTCAATCAGCTTGTCAATGGTCTGCGGATCGATGTCGTCCTCCTCCATCACTTCTTGTTCCTCATCTGACCTCTTGTCCTCCATGGCATTGGGCAGAGATGAGCCGTACTTCTTGTTCCCATTGTTCTGTTTGACCATGTAACGCAGCAGCATGTCTGAGGCAATGTCGGCCAACTTCTCCTCCTCCATCTTGGCTCTCTGTGCCTCGGCTGCCTGCCTCCTCATCTCCTCCTGCTCAGCTTTAGCCCGAGCCTCCTCCTCCTCAGGACTCAACACCTCCTCATCTTCCTCCTCCTCTTCCTCCCCTGGTTCATCATCTTCCATCGCCTCCTGCTCTACTGGAAGCTGGGACTGTGCTGTATTACCGCCAACATAATTATTGTCCTCAAAGTCATCCATAAAATTGCCTCCCCTGAATGTTGGGAAGTTCAGGGCTTTCTGCGTCTCCTCTTGCCACTTCAGTTTCTTCTTGGACATGGCCAGATCACTACCTTTGTGGACTGGTATGATGTCATTGTAGCTGCTGTAGCCTCTGCTCTCTCTCTGGTTTTGCTCTGAATCGCCCTCCCTCTTAGTCGCTGTGTTCAAACGAGGGAACTCCTTCATCATGGTCTCGAGGCTCTTCAGCTCCTCAGGGCTGAGCTGCTCCTCCTCCTCATTGCTGCCTTGCTCGGGGCTGTTTGGTCCCTGCTGGGGGTCAGCGCCCTGCCCATTCTCCCCTCTTCCATCTGGACTGGCTGGCTGCTGCTCTGCTTGGATCTGGATTGTCTGGCTTGTGGTACGACTCGTCACCTTCTCTGTCATCTTCTCCTCTTCTTCCTGAGCTTTCTTCCTCTCTTCTTCCTCCTCTTTCGCCTGTTCCTTCCTCTGTGCAGCCATCAGCAGCTCTAACTCATGTCGCCCATCTCTGTCTTGGCCTGCTTCCTCCATCATTCTCACTTCTCTGTACGCGTCTTCTTTTGCAACCTCCCCCATCTCAGCCTTCGCCAGTCCCTCCATCCCATTACGCTCCTCTCCCTGCATCTTCCTCTCTACCTGTGAGCGATTCAGTGCCTCCAGTAAAACTGCTGCTAGTGTTTTGGGATCCACATCTTTAAAGAGCTCCTCTTCCTCTGCTGCCTCTTCTTTCTGAATCGATTGTCTCTCCTCGTCCTTTCTTTGCCAGGCACCAGACCCCGTCAGGCCAGGAGGAGTATCTCTGTGTGGGGTAGTGATGTCTCCAGGGGTGTTGATTTGGTTGGGAGTGGATAGATGAAGGAAGGAAGCCCCTGCCAGGAGGACCAGGAGGGTAAGGGCACTTGAGGCATTGTGGTACCCGATCATGGCCGCTCAGAGCAGGGTCCGCTGTGGGCAGCGAGGGGATCAGAAAATGCCTGGAGGAGAGATAAGATCACAAACACACATCGTTGATTTCAATAACTCAAAATCACAGTATCCTAGAATTGTTTTGTTTTACATGATTCTACACCTCAAACTACTGCTCAGTGTCCATGCAGGAAGCAGCATGTCCTCTATGTAACAAGAAAGAAAGTAAGGTTGTCGATGTCGGGTGGTGAATGAATGAGTGACATGTCTGAACCTGATATGAAAATTTTAAAATGCTGAAAATTAGATGCTCATATTCAATTTACTTCAGTACAAATGTTTTAAATGGCACTGGAAAATACTCCAAGTGAAAATGGTTGGGTCTGGTGGGTCCAGGGGTACCTCATGGACATCATAAGGAGATGACTGTAAAGCCAAATGAACAAAGCTACAAATTACACATAAATAACACAAAAGCGACCACAGGTAAGATGAAGGGGCAGCTGTGGCCTGGTGGTAAAATGGGTTGTCCACAAATCAGCAGTTTGATCCCTGGCTATCGTCAACATGAGTAACATCGTCATGAATGTGTGCGAACGGTTCGTCTCCACCTGATAAGCAGGTTGACACCTTGCATGGTAGCCTTGGTCATCAGTATTTGAATAGGTGAATGTGATTGTTACAGCGAAAGTACAGGCCATTAATATAAACTACAGTTAGAAAAGTATTGAATCAATTCTTTTTTGAACCAAATAAAACGCATCCATAGAAGCAAATGTTAAATCGCTGGCAGTGACATTCAGTCAGATTCACAATCTGTGCTTTGCCAGTTTTACACTTTATTTTATTTGGTAAAAGTTCTTGAAAAGCTGCTTAATATCTAACAATGTTGGCTTCTTTTGTTCAATGACAATAAGTGTTTAGTAGAAAAACTGCTTTATATTCTTACAGAAATAGTGATAAGATACTGTAGAACTAGGGCAACGTATGGTATGTAGTTGGCATGAGATTGAAGATTGAAACAATTCAACTGACCCATTTCACTATGTATGTATTACTTTATTTTAAGAATGACGCTTGACAGTGATTTTAGTCACTGGATTAGGTTACACATTGTCAGCATATGACATTGTCATTGTCATATGCTCAACACGACAAAATAAATCGTTACACAATTACACTGGCACTAACACCGAGTCGTGGCACAGCATATGAATGCACCATCTGACATGTCAAAATTCACATAAAGGCACACTTTGGTTTCAGAAACTTCACATGATAGATTGGCATCATTTGTCATTTTAAGATATTTCAAATGTGAAATATGATACCCAACATTATATCACATAAGCACTATTGTCATATTGTCTATTGTCATATTTTATGTGTGCTTTTTCTAATTCCTACAACCCATGGCTGAAGCAGGTGTGATCAGCCAATGAAGCACTAGGAGAAGCACTACTTTATCTGATCAGGTGCGGGCAGAGTAGGGAGATATGAACTGATGCAGTAGTGCGGCTCTTCAGCAGCAGGCAGCAGCACCACTGCAACATAGGAGGGCTGGAATGTTACTCAGTTAGAGAGCGAGAACAGAGAACAGTTCTGATGCTGCTGGCCTGGGGGGGAGGGGGGGGCGCTGTCCCTGGTGCTGAATACTTCAACACAGCGGTCTGAAGTGCAACAAGTGCAGCGACCTAAAATATCACAGCACGGGTACTGTCACTGCTCTCCAGTCTGGATCACAGGGGATCAGCGTGGGGGCCGCAGGCCGCTCACATCGCTGCATGGCACCACGCCACACGGTGCTGCAGCAAGACTTAGGAACCCCCCCTCCCCCCAGAGAGAAATGCCTGCGCTCATGTGGTCAATTATGGCGTCACAAACATATTTTCATCAAGTCAAGAGAGAAAAATAGTATTAATAGCTTTAAGAATGCTGGAAAGAACTTTTGGAACAACTACAAGGATGTTTGGAGACACTGAAAACTCTACAACAGGAAAGCAAAGAGGATCCAGAGAGCGCTGAGGAAGGCAGCACGGCGGAGGGGGGGCAGTCGGGCTGCGGTGGAGGTGGCTGGGTTGGAGTGCAGGGGGCGTCTGGTGCGTGATGCAGCGAATGATTAAGATAAACAAGATCCAACGTGACTGATTTCATCCTCCACATATGAATCAAAGCAGTGTGCCTCCCTGCCTCCTGTAGAAGGGAGGCTTCTGGCCTGGGGAGGTTACACCACAGCTTAGAACAGCCAGGCGGTGTGAGCATAAACCACCTCCAGGCTTGTGTGAGCAGGAATAACCCCCCTCCCACCCCCGCAGCCTACACACTGACTGCAAACCTCCAAACCTCCAACAAACATGGACGTCGGTGTCATGCAGACATTTTAGACACGACAGCGCGCCGTCACGGTGCCATCAGCTCTCTGCTGGGAACATTACGCACGGCAGCTTCAGTCCTCTCCATTTTTCTATCTGGCTATATTTGGCCAAGCGAGTCATGGTGGTGGTGACTGGGAATGACGATGATGGTGATGATGATGATGATGATGATGATGATGATGATGATGCTGGGGAGGAGGAAGAAGAGGAGGAGGACAATACGGCTACCTCTGTTTTGACCATTAACAAAGGACAACACATTCAGCTCCCACAGAGGTGTGTGTGTGTGTGTGTGGGGGGGGGCAACATGATGCAAAGTGTGACTTAAAACGCCCATAAATGTGTAAACTAGTGAGCGTGTTGTTGTTATTATGATGTTACTGACTGAATCTGATCACAGAATATATCACTGCTCTGTGAACCCTTCCCCAGCACAGACACCACAGGTCGCTCCTCTTTTGCACATTTTCACAGTTTCTGCTGATGTGAACCGCACACTAAAAAAACAGTGGAGGGGGGGGGGGGTCATTTGAATCTGTTTTTAAACATGTGTCAGTGCTGATCATCGGCCAGAGTAATCAGATGTGTTTCCTCAATGCAGGAGGAGGTGAAGAAAAGCCAGAGAAGTTGACTTACGTGTGGCTGAGTGGGGGCAGCGGGGGGATTCCAGCCTCCCCTCCTCGTCACTGTCCTGCACGGCCGGGCTGCCTGGGTGTCCCTCTGAGCCCCCTGCTGCTCTGCCTCCCGTCTGATGCGGAGTGTCGTCACTGTCGGTGCTCGTCGCTGAGTTGCGGTCTCCTCTCCCGGGATTCCGCTCCTCAGCTCGGCTGTGTGCGGGAGGCTGCGGCTCCTTTTATACCTCCGCCCTCTCGGGCCCACGTGACTCCTGCGTCAAGCGGTACCAATTGACGTCACCATCCTGGGTTTCATTCATAAGATTCCCTCCTCCACCCCCACCCCCCACCCCTCCACCGCTGCTGAATGGACTAAAGCTGGTGAATGAATTCGCAATTTATGTGGCACCTATCAGGAGGAGAAGATCCATGTATCAGAGAAAACCCTGTGGGTGGTGTCATGGTCTCATCTCTGCAGGCCTTCAGCCAGGAATGAAAACAAACATATGAGCCGGGGGGGGGGGGGCATTGTACACTCTGGACTAGATCACAGGGCTAACACACAGAGACAACCTGCATGACTTTGGACTGTTGGGGGGGGGGTCACATTGCAAACCACACTTTATACATGCAAACATACATGTGTACACACACACATACACACTCCTTTTCCTCTGTGATAGAAACACACACACACGCATATAATGAAGAACTGACACAAGTTTATTGTTGACTTTAGGAGTATTTGTGGCAAGATAATCTCAACGTCAGGTCCATTTACTGGCCTCTTGGAACATCTCACAGTCGTCACCAGAGCATGTAGGTGGCTGAGATGTTCTCATGTGATCCAAAGTGTTGTTAAGATCTCCCCTGATACACCCTAAAGACCTGAGGACCCCCCGTGGGAGGAACACTGATGGTGTGTGACTGCTATGAGCTGGGAGGAAAACTATGTGAAACACACACTAGTGAAAAGGAAATGACCCTGAAGGACAAACTGAATGAACAGCAGAAACAGAAACCATCAGCTGTCTGTGAGCACCGGACCAAAACCAGGTCAGCATTCACTGAGAGGAAGTCAGAGGTCATGGACCAGGAGCCAGGGGACGACTGAAGACAGACCAAAGATCTGACACCAGTGTCTCTGCTCACACCTGTTATCATGTGGGCCTAGTCTATCTGCCGATGAAGACTGTGAAATATAGCTGAAAGCTACAGAAAAACAGAATGTATTATGTGTGACATGCATTATGTGTGATGACTGAATTACACACACACACACACACACTCATACATACATACATACCAAAAAGATAGAAAGCTATAGAAAAACCTTGTAAATTGACCTTTAACTTAAAAGTCCACAATAGTGGCCCATATTTAGTGGAGCAACAACAGACCTACAGAGTGCGACAAAGATAAAGTCCACTGTTGGAACACTTTGCCAACACACTCTATACTGTGTTTTTGTGAAACTGGCTAAATGATGGCGTGGAGCAGCTGCAGCACCACCCCTTGGTCACTCCCTGCAGTTAGTCACCTCATTAATTGCAGTGTTTGCTGCTTTTCCTCATGTCAGTGTCAGTGCTGGTTGATTGCATATTGAAAAAGTTACTGAAAACTGTTATCATCCCTCAGACGGTCAGACTGGCTATGAATAGATCCCTTCCTTATGTGATTCCAGTGTAAGTGATGAGAGACATAATCCACAATCCTCTCTCACTGTTAATACACTACACAGTTCATCTGAAGCTTCAAAAGTTAGATAAGTTAGATAGATAAATCAAGTCTTCCAAAGTTCCACTATGTTGAATACAGAATTCCCTCTTTGTTTTTCCACAGACTGTTCATCGCTGAGCTGCAGTACAGTGAGAGTAAAGTCTGTAGTCTGTAACTTTGGCAGATATCCACTTTATTTGTCAGGTCTGTCTCAGACTGCTTCCTTACATCTACAAGACTACCAGGAAACAGGAGGCTGTCTGTCTGGCATCACATCCACAAGTCCTCTCTGGAACTCTCTTGGTGTGAAACCCAAGAGCAGATCATTTCCATGGTGACAGCCAGAGCCCCGCGCCCTGAGATGTAGGATGCTTTGGGCTTGTTTGTGCAGGAGTGTCTTATAAACCTCTTTGCTTAGTAGGACACAGCCGTGGAAAGGTGCAGAAGAATCCCCAACAAGCAAGTATACAAGCTGAAAACATCGTGGTGTTTTTAGTAAAAACTCTTGACTGATGTCATAGTGATGTCATCACCAGCTGGTTATATTGTTTAATTTTTTCTGAAACTTAAATTGGCTACAACACTAAAAATCCTACTGATTATATTGTGCTATTGTTTCACTGTTTCATTCGTATTAAGTGTGATCTATTTTGGATTCATTCTGTTTGATCTATCTAGTTTAGGTGTGTTCACTACAGGCTGTACTGTGATTGTGTATGTAAGGAAAACACTTGATTTGACTAGAGAGTAATTCATGAATGAATGAATGACTGAGCCTCAAGTCCTCATTATGGCTGCTCTCCCTGTGAAATGGCCTGTGACAGCAAGAATTCCATATATTTTGTCCTCACAGGGACCAATGACACTGTGATCAGGGTTTGGTATGGTACTGTCTAAAGACAGACATGTAAAAAATGAAACCCCCTGAAATCTAGTGGTTCAACGTCTCATTTTTTGCACTGTCATGTGAGCACACACCGACTGGTGGGTGTTGCTAGAGGAGGAACACTTTTTAAAGTAGTTTTTGAGGCATTTAAACCTGTATTAGATCCCACACCAGACAGGTGCTGCAGTTCATGGTTGGTGCATGCTACATTTGTTTTCTGTTTCAGTTTTAAAAAGTTCTGAAATGTTGCAACAGTCTCAAATGTTATCTGGTAATTGCAATGTTTCCCAGTTAAGTTTACGGAATGACTACCATTGCAGCAACAACTACAAAAGTATAGTGCATTATTTGCTGAATTATTTAAAGGCCAAAAGAGTAGGATATGTCTGCTGCAGTGTGGGAGTCTGAGAGGGATTATTATTGTATGAGTTTTAGGAAAACAACACAGAATTCACCATTTCATTTAACTTAAAATGCTTTATTTCTTTTAAAAAATGACATTCACACACTGAGTCCTTTTTGCCTTTTCCAGTAGAACATTACACGGATTCACTGAGCTTCTGCTCTCCTAAACTAAGGCCCTTTTACAGATCCCCCAGCAATGCCCCTGTCTCGTCTATTTGAACCTCCAAGGAACCAAACAGCTTTTAACCGAAGATTTAAAATCAAAATATTCATTGTCTAATAAATACATTGTTCCGTTCTCTGGATTCATTTATGAAAATTTACCAAATTGATTTAGTCATTGCATATGATGTACTAATTGACCAAATAAATAAATAAAACCTCATTAAATTAATTTAAAACCTCACCCTCAGTGTCACAGGGTTAACAGTAGAGTCTTAGGAAGCAAAACAGCTTCGGCTGCACAAGTGCACAAAACAATCCTCAAGTGGGTACATGCTAAATGGACAAAAGTGAAGAAACGCTGATGTTCAGAACGTTGAACATCTGGAACCCACTTTCTCAAAGCAACATATGGGAATATCCAATTTTTCTAATTTTCTGAAATAGGCAACCCAACAACCCATGCCCACCTCCCACAGCAGCTCACCAGCTGTGTGAAGGTGTGAGGGCAGGCAGGGTGTAGGTGTTACCTTCGTTATTTCACGAGTGTACAACAGATTTTAACACCACAAATGCCTCCATAGACAACGTGTGAGCTGTTATTGCATCATGAATACAAAGATACACGATTGAAACAAAGCTTCTTGAAGAGATTGGGGATGCAGCCGGGAGGATCCCACCTTCCAGTGTGGTCACTAAAATAAACTGTGGTTACATGTAGTACAAAGTAGTTTACTTGAGCCTTACTACACGGGAACAAAACATACTGAAATACTGAGATCATGCTCAAAACTCTGCAATTTTGTTAGAAGTTTTAAGAAATAATGATACTTTAAACTTTTGGACCATTGTTTTTCCCAGAATATTGGATGTAATCTCACGACTGAAATCCCTAATGCTCTACCTTGTACATCAGCATCAGCAATAATCCAAAGTTTTCAGCAGATTGTACTTAAACATATTTCCAACCTCTCTTCTGAATTCATTTCACTACATGCTGACAGTACATTTACACAGTACACTCTCCAACATCATAGAAAACAGTCAGATCACACAGTGAGCCCTTACTTTTGTTGGGGGGGGGGCTAACATTCAGCAGAGGAAAACAAAGCATTAGTCATTGCTGTGAACAGGTGTGGTGGCTGTGGCGACGCTGTAGTCATGCTGTAGTGCCGCTGTAGTGCCTTTTGCCCTTTCTTTAGACAGCTCCAAGCTGAATGTCCTGCAGCCAGCTCCTGCCAGTGACCTCTACCCCTTCTTGGTTTTCCTGGTTATACACTTGTTCAAAGGTCAGTTGAGGATGCAGTACCTTCCTAAAGAACATTATGATGCAGAAGCTCCATAGCTGTACTAGTAGGAAAGCAGCACAACCTGCACAGCGTTCATTCCTCTGACAGAAGTGAGTGAGAAACGTGGCTGATGGGTGCAAGGAAAGTGTGGCCTGTCTGCATCTTGATTTCAAACATCACACTAAAAACATTGTCAACTGTCTAGGGAGCACATCCTTAGGATTACTGGATGGCGCTGAAGATGTTTGAACTTTAATTCACTCTATCTACCAACGGTCAGAAGGAATTAGGAGCGGGACACAATGGGGGGCCACCAGCACACAGACGTGTAGTCAGATATAGTTTATCACAACGGACAGCATTACTGCAAGAGTGAAAATAAGGATTCACTGATTCAAAATGTTGCAGGTGGATACCACTACATACAGTTCAGTCTGAGCAGAGAGCAATCAACCAAGACACTCACACAGTGGAAAAGCTTTGGGCGTAACTTCAACATTCTGAACAATGTGCACTTTAATAGATAAACAGACCTCTCTCTCTCTGACAGTCCTTCTCTTGTCATGGTTGCAACTCTTTGAGCAAGACAGCAAGGCAAGATGGAGAGGAAACAGTCACGCCAAAGGTACAGCCCTCTTGTGTACATTAACATCCAACTTTAAAATGTTCTTTCGCCCACATGATCTACCGTCCGCCACTGTCCAGCCACCACGTCCCTGCCTGTCAGCTTCCGTAGGAATCCCACATGTGATTGCAAAGAGGGTTCTAGAGGAGATAACATTCTCATCCTGCTCCACACCTTTTTATGACACGTCATGTGGAACATAAGAACACACCAGCACACACACTAAGGCTAGACTAAACACCAGGGGTGGAACAGTCCACATCACCACACTGTGTTATCAGATCTGTACAGATCACAAGGCTGGTTCACACGTGGGTAGAGTTGATTTCTGGGAGCTGGCTCTGTTTTCCATTTAGTTCCTGAATCATTTTTCTTGCCATTTCAAATTAGGAACATTGACAGCAACAGATTTCAACTGTGGCCAATGAACATGAACGTGACTGTCGTCTGCTCTCAGTCTAAGATCATTTCCACCACTATTGGACTTCACTCTACTGCTGTTAGAAATCTGATCACATCACATCAGTTTGAGGAGTTGGAGAACTTTCATTCATGTTAGACCGACAGTTTATCAGCTTACTTGTTCTGGTTCAGGAATTCTAGTGTTTGGAAAATGTAGATGATACATTTTGTTACATGTGTTGAAAGTGGATGGAGACATGCCTGAATTCAGATTCAATAAAATGCTGTCAAACTGAAAGCATGTTAAGAAGAAAAAAAAAAACGTGTCCACTTCATTCAGTGTTAACCATGTTGATATACAGTAGTGTGTTGATCTGGGCCTTATTTAAAACTAGGGAACTAACCAAACCCTGGCCTAAAACCTGAGCTATGGACCCACCATGACCCTGGTAAACTGTTACAGCCCAAAAGATACATTCAAAACTGGTTGGAGGCATACTACTGTTTAAGAAATGCACTTTGTTTAAATCAAATTACAGTTGAACAATGAACAATGTGAGCACCACTTAAAAGACAAGTAAGAGTAAAAGAAGAGTATTTGTATGTGATCCCTCTCTTTTCCATTAATCAACCAGCGGTTGTTCACCCTGCCCAAGATGGCATTTCACACAGACATTAAATGTAGATAACCAACATAATCAACAACCACATGTTCAAAGATAAACATTGTAAAATGTATATAAGATATTATGATGCACGTGTCAAAACTCTGTTTATTCTAATTACCTTTCAATCCAGTCCTAACATGTAGTACCAGCAAAACAATGTGAAGTCCCAACTTCAACATTAAACTCTGCTCATCTTTATTCGTTCCATCTCGTGGTTTGATTCCTGCTGTCTAGAGGAAAACTAAGTGGGATGTAATTCTCAGTTGCACTCTGTTAAATTGCATAAGACAAACGCGACACTTCCATCTTGTCTGGTACATCAGTCCACTTACAGTACGTAGAAATGGCTCATGTGTTAAGTTATTTTAGGTTGTGAGGCAAATCTCAAATGTCTTTGGTTCATTATTCACAATCCACAATGCAGTGATCACCCTGGGCCGTAAGATCCAACAACAGATACAGGAATGAATTCCAAACAGTCCAACTCCATAGAATTCAGTAGAAATTCTCATTATGTCATTATATCATAGTGACATAGAAGCAGTACAAAAACATCTAGAGTCGAGCCAGAAAACAAAGGAACATTCTGTTTTCCTCTGTCTTGTGTCGTAGTTCTGACCCTCCATTGGTTATAACGATTCATTTACATCTTCATTACTTCATTACACAATGCATCGACATGGCTTTAATGCAGGAGGCACAATCACCTCCCATCAGAGCCACCGAATTCTAGAAACCATAAGAGAAAGTGAGAATGAGGGTGAAGGTTAGAGTTCTGACCCGACCTGTCACAGCCACTTCCTGCTTCTTACAGTGGCCGTGTGCTCATGCAGACACTGGAGGACTGAAACGTGCTGATCACAGGTCATTGTTAAACTGTGAACCCTTTAAACAAGAAACTAACAATGTGAAAACAGCTTGTGCTGTTGTCTGGAAATGTGAGAATTGTATCCCTGTGTGTTCTGATGTTGATAATAGCACACATCAGTGGAGACTTTGTGTTTTCCACATATGATGATTTTTCTTTTTATACAGTATTGTGCTAAAGTCTTAGGCAGGTGTGAAGAAATGCTGTCAAGTAAGAATGCTTTCAGAAATATAATATGTAATTGTTTATTTTCATTGATTTACAAAATGTAAAGTGAGCGAACAGAAGAAAAATCTAAATCTAATCAGTATCTGGTGTGACCACTCTTTGCCTTCAAAAGGTGAGGCTGTGGAAGACAGTTTGATGTCACAGGTCATCATGTTCAGACTGAGCACAGCAACAAGGTGGTTCTACTGCATCAGCAAGGTCTCTTCCAGGCAAACATTTCAGAGCAGACTGGGGTTTCAACATGGTTACTTCTCCAACATGTTTGGAACAACCTGCCTGCTGAGTTCCTTCAGAAACTGTGTGTAAGTGTTCCTGAACAACTGATGCTGTTCTGAAGGCAAAGAGTGGTCGCACCAGATACTGATCTGATTTAGATTTTTCTGCTGTTCACTCACTTTGCATTTTGTAAATTGATTAAAAAAAAATAAACAGTTAAATCTTATATTTTTGAGAGAATTTTCACTTTACAGCACTTTTGCCAAACCTGCCTAAAACGTTTGCACAGTCCTGTATATCATCAATGACCCACCCACACAACATTTTACTTTAAAGGTCTGGAGATATTCTATATTTTTCTGATCGTCACCAAATCTCAAGTGCATTGCTCACAACATTAGGGCCACAGTGGCAGGAGCAAATCTGAGATTTCAACAATCAAGTTGTAATATTATGAGAATAAAGTTGTAATTTCGAGAGAAGTCGTAACAAGGATAAAGCCGTGATATTACCATAAGAAAAGATTAAGAGAATAAAATTGTATAATTTTGAGGAAAAACATTTTATAATTTTCAATTCCTTAAAATGGGCGAAAGAGTCAAAAGTAGCAGGTGCTCAGTATGCTGGTGACACGCTGCTCTGCGGATATTTCCCTCTAAACACATCAAATCTAAACTTTATTTTGAAATTGACTGTATTATCATAATATTACAACTTTGTCCTTTAAGTGTGGCTCTTACTCCATCCAAGAGCCAAACCAGCAGTGAAGGTATCTCATTACCAAGTTGTGTGTGTGTGTGTATAAAAGTTGTCACTTGTCCAAAAACTATTAAACACACATCGGTGAGCCACACTATTGCACTGGCTGACATGTTCCCTCATCACCATGAAACACACACTGTAGTATATTTTGACTGACCTACACACACTGCCCTTCTGCCCCAGATAATCACTAGAGGAGCTAATTACTATACATTTATTACAATAAATGAAATATTTCCTCCTGTTTGAGTAACATTGTCCAAAAACTTCAGTGGCCAGCTGTTTTGGGAGATTACTTTTTTTCTTAAAAACAAAACTATATATTAACGTTTTCAGTGGGAACCAATGGATTTGGAGTTGAGAGTAACAGACGGGGTAGGAAAATCAAGTATTGAGAGTTTGACTGACAGTTTGTCTTTTCATGAACGTTCTTGAAAAAAATTAAAAATAAAGAATAGCATCAGACTTATTATTTGAGTGATGCCCAATTACTTTTTTCTGTCACAGTACCCAAATCCCTGACCTCGTCTGATCCACAGTCAGTACCTGATAAACCTTCACAACAAGGTGACTGAGCTCTCTGCAGCAAAGCATCAGTCAAACTGCCAACCTGACTGTGTGACTGTAACATCAGTGACCACGGTGCAGTCTTATCTCGACTCCCTTGTAAGCAAAGCTGGACCCCTGAACACACCTGAACACACAACCCCCTGCAGCCACAGACTAGTTTAAATGTATCCCATTTCCTCCACACCACACTCAGATCACAAACACACACACACACACACACACACACACACACACACACACACAGCTAAAGGGCCTGTCAATGCAAGGATCTTCCGTTCTTACTCTTGAGTCTTTGCCTCAGTTAAACACTGTACATCAGTTCCCAGAGCAACAGATACACAGAACCAACGCCGTCACTCCAAGCATGTTCAACCCCAGATTCTGTCCCACCCCCTCTCATCCAGCCCTCTGCCTTAGCATCTATAGTCTCTCATTACGCTGCTGTGTACTATGCCAAGCCCATCTCCTCCAACACACTCCTGGGTGACTCGTCCTCCTGGAAAGGGAAACACAGAAACATTGCAATAGAGGCATCAGTTACACTTGAAAAACACCAACATTCATCAGATTCATCATGTATTATTTTAATGTCTGATTTTGACCAAATTGTTCCAGGAACTAGTTAGGTACAGGAACTTAACCTTCTTATTCTAAGAAAGAAAATTAGGAGCTAGAAGTCTTACTTTCTTCTTACTAGTCCTCATCTGTCACTGTGTTGTAGCTAGGTGCACTCCGTAGTTCGATAGCATAACTTTCTACCCACGTGCATGGACATATTCTCTATTTTTGTGATAATCTGCTAACTGACAGATACAGAAACCCAAACCCTGACACTCCTTCACAGAGGTGGTGGGTGAAGCCCAGGTTACCTCCTGCAGTAGGTCAGCTTGTTCAATGGCTTTGAGGACGCTCTTCTTAGATGTATCCTGGATCTCTCCACCCATCAAGAACTCATCTAGAATGAAGTAGGCCTTCTCAAAATTAAAGATGATGTCCAGCTCACACACCTGCATAAACAAACACAAGTTCACAAGTCTTCACGTGCTTAACGGAAAAGAGAGCAAACAGACGGGGGAAAACACAGACATGATTCAGAGACCACCACTTACACTGCCAAAGTACTTATCCAGCAGCTCTACAAAGCGGTGGATGACTTCCAGTGTGATCAGCTCATTGTCCTGCTCTTCAATTGCACAACAGAAATAAAGGCTGGCATACCTGTATGAATGCACGCAATCACACACACACAAAAAACAGAAACCATGTATAAATATATTTACAGCTGACATGATAAACTCTTCTCTGTGACTGAGCTGAAAACAAATTGAAAAACACACACACACACTTATATCAAAGTAAAAACACACATGTAGAGTCTAGACGTATGAAGGAACAACCACTGCCGACCCTGGCACCAATAGGAACCGGGCAGGGGGCACACCTCAGGATATCTAAACATTCCTCCTCCATTGTTCTACACACGAGAGCGACAGCGACAGTGCATGCTCCCATTATTTGCATTGTTTGGTTTGGAATAATGTTTGCATGAAGCATTAAGCTCTCAGCGGGGGCCGCAAACACTTTTTTTTTGGTTATTAATCTGCCAAATATTTATGCTTAGTATACCAATTTCTGCAGCACGGTGGTGCAATGGTTAGGGTTGCCTCACAGCAAGAAGGTTCCAGGTTCAAATCCCGGTAAGAACCTGGGGTCTTTCTGTGTTCTCCCCGTGCTTGCGTGGGTTTTCTCTGGGTACTCCGGCTTCTGCTGCAGGTTAATTGGTGACTCTAAAGTGAGTGTGAGTGGTTGCTTGTCTGTGTGTCGGCCCTGTGATTGGCTGGTGACGGTAAAGCGTATAGATGATGGATGGATACTGTTTTAGAAAACAGTGAAAAACACACCACTATAACCTAAAGTTAGTTCAAATGTCTTGTTTGCCCAATAAAAAATCCCAAATAATGTTCAATTTACTAACTTGTGAAGCCAAGATAATTGGCTAATTCTTCATTTTACTGAACAGGGTTGCACATTGAAATGCTCCACACACACACACAGAACATACAGCATATACAATTAGTTAAATAGACAATAAAGTAAGTTAAAAATTCATTAAATAAAACAATATATAGTTAACTCGTTTATAACGTATATAGTTATACGTTTCGATGTACACCCCAGGAAATACATCTGTAGCAGATTTTATGAATTTCCATCTGCATGATTGTAAACAGCAGCAACAACAGTGTTGACAATATGGTCTTCATCTTTCCATTCCAAGCATCACTGATGCAAACACAGAGTCCACCTCCTCTTGCAATCTGTGGGTTTGGAACACGGTGGATCTGTCCAGTGCACTGGCTTCATCTGGGGTGTTGTGATGGAGAAGCCTCTGTAAAGATGTGGTCACAACTTGAGTCCCACTTCATCTAGTCCTCTTTCCTGCAAGGAGCAGCCTCAGGTTCAAGCTAGAGGAGCCTTACTCTCATCTTGGCTCTCTTCCCTCTCCTCCTGGGGGGCCACCCTGCTTTCAGTGACACTTGGTCAGGCTGGGTGGTCAGAAGATGCCATGAGCAGTGATTGGCTCACGGTCCAATCGCTGCGCTTCCTTCCAATTAATACATGCTAGTGAGTGTATATTCATCGGCAATATGAGGTGACAAAAACAACACAGTAAAACAGAAGGAGTTACTGGTCATCACACCTGCATGTACTGTACGGGCCACCTATCACCATGGTAACAGCATACTGTCACATTTAAGAAGTTGGAATGATCTTTTTCTGTCATTATTCTGAAAAATAACTTAAGATGAATTTTATCACAATAGTTATTAATCACTTCGCTGTCGATCAATTAATGATAAATCATTGCAGCTCTACTCTCAATTCATATCCGATACTCTGCACGAGCTGATATTTACACCTTCCAAACGGTGGATGCCACAGTTTTTTATGAACAGCAGAGCTTCTAATACAAGTGCAGTGTTCCCTCAGTTCATCTCCACTGCAGGAAATCCCTCTGCACTCAACTCATCACCCACCCACCTGCCCACACACAGGAGCCGGCTGATAGGCTGTCCTTTGCTTTGTTTGTCCACCCCTGCATTGTGCTCGCAGTAATGAGCTCCGACACACGCTGTTCTCTGTGTGTGTGTGTGTGTGTGTGTGTGTGTGTGTAGCTAGATAAATGAGGGTAGAATGCTGGGTCTCACCCTTTCCACCCACCTAAAATTTAATGCCGCTCAGCCCACATACAAACCAACATAAACTTTTATTGGTCTGTGGGAGGTGAACTAAATAGACGCACCAAAAGCACAGAATTGGCTGCTTGAATGAAGTCAAATTCAAACCTGCAGTGCAGAACTTTTGTCTTTTCATTCTGGCAGTGAGAGTAATTCTAATTACACAAACACTGTTGATGACCTATACCTATGTCGTCACTGTTGATCCCTTTCTTTTTCTCATTTTCTAACTCTAATCCTTCCTCGGAACGCAAGACTTCCTTGGAAGTTTTTTTTTTTTATCTGAAGCACTGAAAACTTTTCTTGAATGCTTCTTAGATTTTTCCACCAAACTCCTAGTTGCTATGGCCTATGCAGTCGCTATAGTTGCCCCCCCCCCCTTCATCTCAATCCCTACTGGTTGATGTAAAATGCATCACGAACAGTGAGGCAGCGGGGGAAAGATTTACCTGGCAGTGAACCTGCTCTCTAAACATTGGGGAGTCAGTTGAATCATTCTGTTCTGTCATTACACAGTGAAACACAGGATCAATGTTTAAATAAAAGGTAAATGGCTACATTCCATTGCATGGCCTTTTAATCCAATGTGCTCTAAAAGTGTTTGTCGCTCATTCAGCCACTCGGTCACACACGCAGGGCACTGGTCAACTATCACTTTGAGGTTCAGTATCTTACCAAGGAACAGTTCCACACATGGACAGGAGGAGGTGGGGATCAAACCATATACAAAAAATCTAAAGGAGAGACTTCAATTTACACTTCTGATGCATTTTTGTTTTATTTAAAATTTTTGAGCAAAATCTGATTTGTTGAGGAGAATATTCACTCCTTTGCTTTATAATAGGGCCTTTGCACCAATACTCAGTGCTTGGGCCTCAAACACAGGCATTTTGCATACATGCTAACAATATTTGTAAAGATTTTGCAAGCACTCAGTTTGTTAAATGTGTGTATGGATTGCCTGACATGTTTATCCTTTGGCCCCTAACCACAGAAAAACTCAGAATCCACATGTCGAACGTATTTCCTTTTAATTAAAAAGGAAGTGTTGTTTAAGTCTGAGTGAGGTTTTCTCTGGTATTACTCTGGAACTACTGTTCCCATGACTACCAGTGGCAAAATACACCCTGTGCACAGCAGTGGAACTGCTAACCTGATCTTTGATCTAGTTGTCCTGTGATGGCTCTTTTCTGTGACATTTAGAATAAAACATGCAGTTGGACAGTTCCCACCATATAACCATTAAATAAATCAATCAATTGATTGCTAGTGCCCTACGACATGTTGCCATGGTCACTGGGCCTAACGTGTCATTTGAACAGACACCAGGACTGCCAGGTCAGGTTCTGCCTGTTTCTTGTTTTGTTTCAAGGAAACAAATCATCAAAGAAATTTGGATTTCTGGTTTGGACTATGGGCTGACTGGCAAGTCAATAAACCCATTTATTGATCAATTCATGTTTATTTTACAAATAATCTTATTTATTTAGAGACAATAAAAAAAGAACTATTGCCTATAAATGCACCATAGTCAAAATGATTGCAGGCATCATGTGCACAGCGTGGAGCTCCAGCTCATGTTTAACATTATTCTGCACTAATATTTGTTTTTGATAATGAAGAATTGAACAGTCACACCTCAACATTCATTTTATGAGTTGGCTAAACATAAAAAGCACAGAAAACACTCTTGCTGCTTGGTTAATGTGCTCTATATTTGAGAAAGACGAAAAAAGGAAGTGAAAAGGATAGAAAAGAGAATCATCTTAAATAAAGCACCTTATTAAAAAAAATCACTAACATGGCCACTTGTGGAAGGTACTTCCATCTGCTCGGCACAAATGAGTGCAGCACTGTGACACTTTTTACCTTTTGTAGACAATCTTCAGGTCCCTCCATTCTAGGAAGCTGCACATCTTTGGTTTGCGGGCGAGCACTATCTGCATCAGCTCCCTGACCATCTTCTTCTTGTCACGCTCAGCTGTGGCGGTGTACCACTTTTGAAGCCGCAACTTCCCCTGCCGGCTGAACAGCAGCATGAAACGCATCTACACACACACACAGACAGACACAATTCAAAACAAGGACAAGAACAGGAAAGGACAGTTTGTTTAATGGACCAGTAGCAGTCACACGTTTGGACACACCTTCTCATTCAATGGCTTTTCTTTATTCTGATCATTTTCTACATTGTAGATTCATATTGAAGACAACAGCTGTGACAGAACACACGGGAAGTGAACAAAGTGTTAAATCAGAATATGTTTGATATTTTAGATTCTTCAAAGTAGCCACCTTTTGCACACTCAGCATTCTATCAGTCAGTGTTACTACTTTGAAGAATCTTAAATATAAAACACTTTCTTGTTTACTACATAATTACACGTGTGTTCCTTCAGTTTTGATGTCTGCAATGTTAATCTACAATGTAGAAAATAAAACCACTGAATGAGAAGGTGTGTCCAAACTTTTGATTGATACTGTAGATTTCATGTTGATGTATCTGCCAATAACTGACAAACTGTTGGTACAATAATGGAATTTCAAACTATGACTACAACTAATGGTCAGAAGTGGGATTGTAATGATTCATCACATTTTGAGAGATCATGATAAGAAGAGAGCTTATAGGAAATATAAAAAAAAGGAGCCCCCCAAACATACTGTGTATTGTAAGAACTACCATCCTGGTCCTTTGAGATGACATACTGCCATTCAAAGCTCTGAGGTTAGCTAGCAACATAAATATGAACTGGAATTAGCTGGGGCAGCATGGTGGTGCGGTGGTTATCACTGTTGCCTCCAGGTTCGAATCCCGGTTTGAACCTGGAATCTTTCTGTGTGGAGTTTGCATGTTCTCCCCATGCTAGCGTGGGTTCTCTCCGGGTACTCCGGCTTCCTCCCACAATCCAAAAGACATGCAAGCTAGGTTAGTTGGTAACTCTGAATTGCCCGTAGGTGTGGGTGTGAGTGTGAGTGGTTGTTTGTCTCTGTATGTGATTGGCCGGCGACCAGTCCTGGGTGTACCCTGCCTCTTGCCCAAAGTCAGCTGGGATAGGCTCCAGCTCCCCCGTGACCCTGACAGATAAGTGGTATAGATAATGGATGGATGGATGGAATTAGCTGCAGCCGCGAGCCTTTAGCTACAGCTAGCAGAAGGCTAAAGTAATAGACACCTTGATTCACCTTGGTTACTGTGTTACATCCCCTGGTATCAGAAAATGTTCCGTTTGCTAATTGAATAGCACTTATTCATTATTGTTAATATAGATGTGCTTTGTTATTTTGAGTTGCTTAATAAGTCATTTAATGTGCAGTGTATACATGAGCAACAAGAAACAAACAATGTTGTGTTGAGTAAAAGGCTTCAGAAGCAGTTTGTGTGTGTCTTTAGCTCTAACTAATCATGATGTCAGAAGAATAAAAAGTAAAACTACACAAATGTTATGAGCCAATCTCAGGGAAATACATACTTGTTAAATAATACAAATTAAAACAGCACAGTGTTCGTCTGTTTAAGATGGAAAAAATATGAATGGATTGTGTGGCAGGTTGATGTGAGTGATGCTGGGGCTCCTAAAATGTTCAGCAGAGAGCCCCAGTACTATGAGTAGGAAAAGTTGGAGCCCAAAACATCCATGACACAAGCTAACAAACCCCTGCAACACATGTAGATATTACAGGACAACGTTTCGTCAGTATCGACTTGTGCTTTATTGCGTTTATTGTCACCTTCTTTTTTAGACTGTGTGATGATTCCCTTGTTTGTTAATGCTGGTAAAGCTACTTTTTGTGCACGATTTCTCACCTTGGAGCCAGGATCTTTCACCAGCATCTGAAGCAGAGATGTGCATGTGCATCTGCATTTGTAAAACAGCCAATAGGAACGCTTTATCTTTTAAAAAGGGCCTGTGATTCACTCAGTTTAAGCCTGAAAACAGCCAAGAGGAGGTACAAACATCCCTTTCTCTCACAGAGCACTTGATAGTGTATTATAGATTTTTTGTCCACCAAAAAGTGTCTACCCCAGCTGTACATCAGGCTTCAACTGGCCATGTGGAGCACTGGAAGAATTACTGGTGGTCTGGCTAGATGATTGGCTCAGAGTGTCAGGCAGGTGATAAAAAGGCAACATAACAAGGGGAAATCAATGGGAAGACAACACAGGGCAGCTACAGTCCCTCAGAGCTGTAAGACTTTCAGTCCCCAGCCTGCTTTTTACCGGACGGTATGATCTCCGTCATCACCCCCAATAGACCACAAGCACATGCACATCAACACAAGATTTAGTCAGTAAAGTGCCTGTGGCAGAGCAGTGTGGCAAAGAATGGAGGAGAAAGAGACACCGACAGAAAGAAAAAAGGTGGAGCTGAGAGGGAAAACATTAATTACGATGACGTCGTACCAAGGACTACTGTGCGGTCATTCCCCAACCAGAAGCCCTGGGTTAACAGTGAAGTACATGCAAAACTTAAAGCATGGACCGACGCCTACAACTGCGGTGATTTGGAGGAGTACAGGAAGTCCAGGTACGCACTCCGGAGAGCTATCAGCACTGCTAAGAGAAATGCAGGGACAAAGTGGAGTCTCATTTCAAAGACTCCAACACCAGGAACATGTGGGCTGGTCTCAAAACACTCACAGACTATAAAAAGAAGACCAGCAGTACTGAGGTGGTGTCTGCATCTCTTCCAGACGACCTGAACACTTTTTATGCACGGTTTGAGAGCAACTCCCCGGCTGTGGAGGTGCAAAAGACCCAGGAGGCCCGCTGCCCACTTGTTATATCCAGGGCAGACGTGTGTAAATCATTCAAACGGTCTAACACACGCAAGGCTCCTGGACCTGACGGCATCCCTGGCCGAGCCCTCAAGGTGTGTGCAGATCAGCTGGCAAATGTCTTTGCAGACATTTCAGCGGTTAGTCAAAGGATTCATCCTCCCTCCTCCCTCCCTGACTCACTGGACCCGCTTCAGTTCGCCTACAGGCCAAATAGGTCGACTGAAGACGCCATCTCCCTCACCCTCCACACTGCCCTCTCCCACCTGGAGCAGAGGGACACATATGTGAGGATGCTGTTCATTGACTATAGTTCAGCATTCAACACCATTGTGCCCTCAAAGCTCGTCATCAAACTCAGTGATCTCGGTCTCAACACCACCCTCTGTGACTGGATCCTGAACTTCCTGACAGGCAGACCCCGGCAGCACCACATCCTCCACCCTGACTCTCAACACCAGCACCCCCCAGGGCTGTGTGCTCAGCCCTCTCCTGTACTCCCTGTCTACACATGACTGCGCTGCCACCCACAGCTCCAACACCATCATCAAATTTGCTGACGATACGACCGTCATTGGCCTGATCACTGGCAACAATGAGACGGCCTACAGAGAGGAGGTCAGAGCCCTGACATCTTGGTGCCAGGACAACAACCTCCATCTCAACGTCAGCAAAACAAAGGAGCTGATCGTGGACTACAGGAAGAGACAGAGAGAGGAACACGCCCCCCTCTTCATCAATGGGACTACGGTGGAGAGTCAGCAGCTTCAGGTTCCTCGGGGTTCACATCAGCGAGGACTTGACCTGGTCTCAACCACACTGACTTCATCACCAAGTCAGCGAGACAGCGGCTCTTCTTCCTCCGCAGGCTGCGGAGGCTCAACGTGGACTCCAGGATACTCTGCAGCTTCTACAGGTGCACCATTGAGAGTATCCTGACTGGCTGCATCACCTCCTGGTACGGCAGTTGCACCGCCCTCAACCATAAGGCTCTACAGAGGGTGGTGAAGACTGCACAGCACATCACCAGGACGATGATGCCATCCATGGAGGACCTCTACACCCAGCAGTGTAGGAAGAAGGCCACCAGTATCATCAAGGACTCTTATCACCCCAGCCACAAACTGTTCTGCCTGCTGCCGTCTGGCTGTCGGTACCGCAGCATCCGAGCCCGCACCAGCAGGCTCAGAGACAGTTTCATCCCCCTGGCCATAAGACTTTTGAACTGCCCATAATCTGCACAAACAATTTTGCACTGCCCTATTTTGCACCTCTATTTATCTATTATCTATTTAGCTGTACATTTTATTTTATTTTCTTATTATTTTTTTAGTTGCTGTATATACCTTATTTATATTACTTACTTACTTGCTGGTGTGTTTTTCTTTGATACTGTTAGCAGTGTTACCGGGAACCAGAGACGCAAGAATTTCACTGCCAGTGATTCCTTCATGTAACTCCTGAGCATGTGACAATAAAGTCTTTGATTTGATTTGATAAAGTGGAAAAGCACAGAATTAAAGTGTTGCTAAATTGTGCAAAAGTATGGATACCCTCATGAGCAAGGGACGTGGTTGGTGTCTAAAAAAGAGAAAACATGGTAGCAGGGCCTGTCCCAAGGTGATTCTATACTTTAAAAACTTTTCTGTAGGAAAGCAGGAGATGCCTTTGCCGGAAAAAGTTCTGGAAAATTGTATCTGTATACTCTTTTCTGTCAGGGGAAGTATCTCCACTTACTCAGAGCTACAACAACTTCATGAAGATAAAACATCCAGTCAGAGCTCTGATGAAATGCCAGGAGCAAACCACCACCCCACAAGCGCACAATGATGATGTGAATATTTATTCCTGTTGCCTTAAAGGGCGATTCTGCAGAACAAGATGAGCTATATTTAAAAAAAAAAAAAAGTCCTACCGAAAAAATGACACCAACTGAGTACTGCTGGAAGACGAGTCAGTGGTAGTAATGAGAAGACCGGCCGGCAGTGACTCGCTTATTCAGTCTGTACACATCTGATGACTGACGAGAGAGGCTCTGACGAGAGAGGCTCTCTCGGCAATGCCACTATCATATGAATACAAACAAAACAGCTGTCAGGATCATAACATTAGTTTTAGGTCACTGAGCCACGCCTCACATTTTGGCTGCACCTTCTCTGCCAGACTTGTGCGACTAGCTCACCAACTTTAGCACAGAACATGTGGTCTCTGCTGTGGGCTCTGCTCCGTCTTGTGTGCGTCTGTAAAACCCACCAGGAGCATTTGAGGAGCGGAGCGTGCTGGCAGCACAGCTGATTAAAATATCCTGTGCATTTGGTCATTGTTACATGCTCTTTCTGCTTTAACCGTGGGTAAGTGGGCTAATCTGTTTAATGGTTTCTATTTTGTTGAGCTTCAATATGTTTATTGAGTGTAGGACTTCCTCCTTTGTTGTGAGTAGACAGCAGACAAAGTTAAAATCTAGTGAAGGACACGGATCACGGATGTGTTATCTGACCCTGCTCTGACCGGCTGACTTCTGGCTTCGTGCCGTTGGCTGTGACGTAATGTTATGAAATTTGATCCAAGTCGGCACTTTTATTTTGAGAACTGACCGGATTCTTTTTGCTGTTTGTTTGACTGACTTCCTGTCCGCCTCACCTGCTCTGTGCTGCTGAGGCACATAGGTAGACAGACAGGTCAGCGGTCCAATCGTTTTATTGAAGCTATATTCGATTCAGATCTGCTTGCTTTCCTTCGTTTTGTTTCTTTTTGTGATGATGTGGACAGGCCTTTTTTTTCTTTCACCATTTTTCACAAGAACGTATCACACCTCATATTGCACTTTAATCTAACAATTGAGTATTGAATATTAGATTTTAAGATTGTATTTATACACTGGACAACCTTGAATGTTGTTTTTTATTGATGACCATGGGCCACAGTTGAAGGCAATGGAAAGCTAAGTTAGACCATATAGTGCAGGCATCCTCATCTTTTTCATAAGTACTTTGAAGTTATACTGGACTTTGAATTAAGGCCAAGGTGGCTGTGAGAGCACAGTGCCATCATCCTGTCACTGTGTCTGCTGATCATAGCTGACTTCCAGTTTTCTACTTTGTCTTTTGCTTCTTCGTCTTGAAGGCTGGCTGGCCTGCTGTGATACAGCTTTGTGCCACCAGGGGATGATGTTAGTCCTCTCCCCGCTCTCCTCACTGGAGAAATACTGTGGCACATCATGCTTAACTTTTTTTTTCACTCCCTCAATGTACCGGGACTTCGGCAATTAATGAAAAGTCTTACCTGTAAATTTTAACTCAAGTCTTCTTCTTTTTTTCTTTTTTACTGTTGTAGATGTGGACACGTGCTGTTTTTTCATTCACTTCCATGTTTAAAAGGAAGACGGTATCATGGCATTTGACAATTTTAAATTGAATACTTTACATATTTTAAGGAATTATTTAAACATTAGGCCCTGTGGTTGACCAGTCCAGGGTGTACCCCACCTCTCACCCGAAGTCAGCTGGGATTGGCTAGATAATGGATGGATGAATGGATGGACGGATTTAAACATTAACCATCTTGAATATTGTTTTCATTTCAGGGCAAACGTTTCTTTCTTTAAGTGTTCTTAAAGTTGTTAAAGTAATAAATGGAAAGCAAAGTTACATTTGTCTCCTTGTTTTGCTGATCCCAAAACATGATTTGATCCATGACTCAAAACATTGATATCATCCAAAACCATGAGTTTTCTGATCCATTTAACCTCTAATATACACTTTACACCCAAGAAATAATTATGTGGTGCATTTTTATTAATTTGCTAAATATGCCAGCACATTGTAAACTGGGGACATTCAGGTGTCTGTCAGAGTATTTTACTGTTCTTCTGCTCCATCATGACCAATCATGAATTAATCTCATTTAAATCATCAGCTCTCTTCATGTGTGGTGTGATATTTGTCCCCCCCCCCCCCCGTACATCATGTACTGCAGCTGCAGGAAGAGTAACTTTAACCGACAGCTGATGACAGACTCCTGAGGCAAATACTCGACACACCACGAGTTAACGCAGTAACTGTGGGATGATTGCAGCCTTAATAAAACTCACAAAGTCATGCAGTACCACCTACTAGTTATTTTTACCTCCATGTGCCCGTTAGCAGTCATGCACCCTCTCACATGCTCTACATGACACAGTGTGGGAGGAGAGCTTTCTGTTGGGTTTACAGCTGCAGGGTCAGTACAGAAAACATTAGTGTGTTAGAACTGATCGACCAGATTTACAGTCAACCCTACTGTTTTGAATTTAAACAAGAAAACAGCGCTGTGAGAAGTATGAGAAGAGCATGAGTGGCCATTTTCATCCATTAAATATAGCCACATACTTCTAGTCATGTGCTGTCCCAATACATTTAAACACGGATCATTACTTACTGTTGGATCTCATTTATTTAACAATCCATTAGTAGCTACACAGTGAGGCTGAGGGTTTGCAAGCAGTTAGAAGAAGGATTCATTTAGGATAACTGTCACTTCTGTTATGGACACTGACTAAAACCTGGGCTGAACTCATTACCTGCAGCGAGGACGATCGACAGTTATTAAATGAAGCCATTCCGTCCTACTTAGTTTTAACACGACTGACTGTCTTTAAGGTCCAGTTACCACTGTAGGGGCCATTCATTCATTGAAAGCTCTGCAGTGTGTCACACAGACACACATTATTAACCTTATGCTGTCACACGGCCTGTTAGCTTGTCGGCTATGCTAACAGGAGCCAGGTGAACGTAGCGCAGGTGGTCACTTCCTGAAATCATACACCTTGCTAGCATTAGCTTAACACCTAGCCCCTGCCTTCTGAAGCCAAATACGGGCAGTCACTTACCATTTCGTCGGGTTCTTTTCACGCTACTACGACGGTACAAGCGAACTCTACGTGTGCACAGCCTGGTCCAACGTGAAAGAGTACACCGCAGTTAACGCTGGTTGTCCATGTCTGTGTTCGATACTGTACCGCTGAAACTGAACGGGACCATTCCCTGCTACGACCAGCAGTTCCGCCTCTACTGAGCATGCGCAAAGTAAAGATGCCCTGAGTTTGGTCTGGCAGGTAACACCTGAGGGCCCTCTGTCTTCTGGGTGATTCTGTAATGCCACATGTTACATAATATGACTGTCATTAAAAGTAATTGAAAGGATTTAAAAAGTGTAGTAATTAGCCTTCTTATGGAGAGCAAAATGTCCCCACCCCTCACAAATCACCCTGGTCTGAGTTTAACTATCTTGCCGACAAACAGCAGGTGTTAAAATACAGTCTTAAAGTTGCTTTCTATAAAATCACATGATAGCGTCACCATGATGATTTATGATCATCTAAAACGTACACTCCCAGGGGCGAACTCCACCATGGAACAATACTGAAGGTCTCAGTTCAATGCCTGATGCAATGTAACAGTAAGATCTGCTATATCTCACTCAAGGTTAGCTAAAGAGTGTTTTATATATATATACATATATATATATATATATATATATATATATATATATATATAATTTGAGAGCCTGCTCTAAAACAATCTATTTTTCATGCAGTTTCTTTTTTACAACACTCTACATTTATTCATTTTTCTCTACTGTGTTGCTTATTTTCACATCATCTCTAATTTCTGTGCTTTGGTCTTTAATTGTGGAGCACTTTAAGATGTCTGATCCAGAGAACTGCAAATAAATAATCTCACTTGACTTATATTTCCCCCTTTGCAACACCTGCGGTAAATGATTTTCCTGTGAAAAACATATGATGGTGGTTCATATTGACGTCACTCTCTGATACATACAGAAGGCTTGCTGAAATTGAGTTTGGAGGAAGGACGCAGAAAGATATTGAAGTTTCATGTTCTTGAATGTGAGGTACACACACACATATATATATATGCGTGTGTGTGTGTGTGTGCAGAGGATGTGGGAGCTATGGATACTTCAAAACCCAACATCTCAGCTAACCAAGCTATTAGCTCAGTGTTCCAACATCCGCTAACGAGGATTGCTATCACAATTAGAGATTGAGGAGGTACAACAAACATGTTACAGCAAGGGGGAGCCAGGAAGACAGGTCAGAGGGGGGGTTTCATCATCACCCCATACTCCGAGATTGGGAATCAAGCCCCAAACCTTGAGAGAGATTCCATGAACACAAGGGCAACTGACCAGAGATTGAAGAACATACCCGGCACGCTTGCTGCCGATTACCAAAGTAACAAAGTAAGTAACTAGCAAGTAAGTAAGTACCCTCTGAAAGTCTGCTAGAAGATGTGAATCCAGCACTACAGACTATCCCTTGGACCATAGCTGAAACCAATCAGTTGATATGCACCACAGCAACAGTGATCCTAGAGATGCTTGGGTTCAAGATGAACAGCATAAATCACAAAGAGGATATCAGATACACAGGAGAAGCAGAAGCCAGGAGAATAAATAGGATGTTTTCCACTGAACCATCACAATCGAAGAGAGGGAAGATGATCAGAACTGAGGGAGTCGCCCTACCAGAAGGCACCCTGAGACTGTACACTAAGCGGAGCGAGGGAACCAAGATCCAAAAATACGTCAGGAAGATGGCCCCCAGAGATAAGCTTCTAAGTGAGCACCTCAATAAATCCTACTGGTGGCTAGAAAAGGCTGGTTTAAAATACAGCACAGAAGCATTTATCATGGCAGCACAAGAGTAGGCACTTAGTACAAGATCCATTGAGGTAGGGGTCTACCACACCAGACAGAACCCTAGGTGCGGGCTGAACAAAGATACTCCGGAAACAGTCCAGCACATAATAGCAGGGCATAAGATGCAGGCCGATACGGTGTACATGGGACACCGTTAACAAAGTGGCTTGGCATAGTGTACAGGAATATCTGCACTGAGTATGAGCTGGAAGTCCCACGGTCAGAATGGAAGACACCTCCCAAAGTGGTTGAGAATGACCGAGCTAAGATCCTGTGGGACTTCCAGATCCAGACTGACAAACTGGTGATGGCTAACCAACCTGACATCATATTAATTGACAAACAACCCGAAGAAGGCAATGGTGATAGACAGCAACATCAGGAAGAAGGAACATGAGAAGCTTGAAAAATACCAAGGGCTGAAAGAAGAGCTAGAAAAGATGTGGGGAGTAAAGGCAACAGTGGTGTCAGTGGTGATGGGAGCACTGGGGGCTGTGACCCACAAAGTGGGAGAGCGGCTACCACATTCCTATTGTCAGTGCTATAGTTGCTGTTTGTTTTCTCTCTCTCTCTCTCTCTGTCTAACCTCCACCCAACACGGACCCTGACAGAAAGCCCCCCCCTCTGAGCCTGGGTCTGTTCCACGTTTCTTCCCGTTAAAGGGGAGTTCTTCCTGCCACTGTGTCCTAATATAATATCTGATGCTGCTCATGTGGGCATTCTTGAATCCTTAATGTTGAATTCCTGAATCGTTGGGTCTCTCTCTACTTAAAGAGTTTGGTCTAGACCTGCTCTTTATGGAAAGAGTCTGGAGATAACGCTGTTATGAACTGGATAAATAAAGATTGATTGATTGATTGATGACATTGACCAATGGCGGCTGTAAAGTTGGGTCCAGGGGTGCGTTTAGCACATATGTGTGCCTGCCCCTGTCTGGTAGAAAGCCCTGAAGGCAAACGTTTGCCGTGTGCCAGAAGTTTTCAGTTTCCCTTTGCTCTTCGGCTCTGTCCTGTGTCCACTTTGAATATTTTTGCACAGTGCATAGTACTGGAACCTTCCTCAATCAGACATCAACAGAACTGAATATGCCAATATCCCACAGTTACCATTTTTTGCAGCAGAGGACTGCTGTTCATCAAAGGTTACATAGTCTTGGCTTAATGTGTGTTTGGTATGGCCACATCTAGTGTACATCATATTGCTTTAAATTAGAGAAGCCATGACATTTGACTGCTGATACACAGTGAGGTCAGAGAAGTCAGCACAGATCTCAACATCACTGTAATTACAGAGACTGCAGCTTTGTAAAAACATAGTATTTTAATAAATATAAATACTGCAAAATACAAATATAATTTTGTGACAACAAAGCAATAACAAAAATAGACATTAGAAACAATGCTGTAAAAATAGAAATAGAAAATACATCTTTTTTTACTCATGTGGTCATCAGTCTGTAGTAAAATCTCTCTGTGAAGTGCATTGGTGTCTGTTATGCCAGACAGTAATCTACCTGATTAGTTAACTTTCCTTCATATTTCTTACTGTCTTGCCTACCACAAACATTCAGAGAAATAAATTAACAGTCTTTGTGTATTCAGCACATTATAGATAAACCTTTCTGTGTAATAATGATTGTAATAAGTCATATGAACCCTGTAGGTGCAGTATGGTCATCA
This sequence comes from Pempheris klunzingeri, assembly GCF_042242105.1. Lineage (NCBI taxonomy): Eukaryota > Metazoa > Chordata > Actinopteri > Acropomatiformes > Pempheridae > Pempheris > Pempheris klunzingeri. Next base: position 17,915,570 of record NC_092034.1, read on the forward strand.
TGTGGAGTATGAGCAGCAGTAGTCAGACACAGTGGGATGAAGGGAGGGCTTCAGAGTGGGTTATTGTTGTTGAGGGTGGTTGAACTGACCCATGAAGAGAACAGCACCTGGACGTAGGAAGGGAAACATGAGACACAGCTCACACACTACCTGGACTGCTCAGCTCAATGGCATTTTATAATGATAAACACATCAAGAGTGTTACCTGTTTGTTTGTGCTGGATGAGGAAGAGGAAGGGTCGGTTTAGAGTGATCTCCTCGACTGCCATACGAGAAAACATCACAGCAGCTAACAGAGGGAATAAACGAAGAACAGATCATGTTAAGTGGTGCAGTAGGCCCTCTACAACATTTAGCTGTGGGCTCTTTCTGGAGCCCAACATGCTCGACAACACTCCTGAACACAAAATGGCCCCATGTGTTCAAATTTGTTTGTTTTAATTTAATTAAAGACATATTTATCAAATATTTATCAAATATTTAGGAATATGTGCCATATATCCTTAATATATATTTTTTAAAAGTCTTAAAGCTATATTTGACACAAGGTGCTTTACTAGATAAGGCCACCAATTAGATCATTATCCCTGCCTTAGTCCTTTCATTTCACTGTATGGTGCACATTCTCAGACCAATTTACATCAACCAGTTACCATTCATTCTTCCACCTCAAGAAATCCATTACTAAGTTTGATATTTAGTGTATTTTTGCCACTCTAAAAATAACATAACTACCATTATGAAGACAAACAAGCTCTGTGGTTCTTCTTTCAATTTTGACTATTCATCTCGTTTAACAGATTTGGTGATTGAAATAATTATAATGGCAATTTTTAATGGCAGCATGCTTAAAGGATAATTCCAGTTTATCACAACTCTGGTTGTATTGTCATAGTTCTGGCCATCGTATTGTGTGTTTCGCTTTGTAAGTCTGATTATTATTAGTGCTAGTATTATTGCTGATAGAAATGATGCCCTAAAGTTCTAAAGAAAAAAATAAAATTTTGAAAATGATGCACTAATCAAAGAGAAAATGTCTAGTCTCCCTGCATGAGCCAGGGGAGTCTAAAACTGTGTGTGTGTGTGTGTGTGTGTGTGTGTGTGTGTGTGTGTGTGTGATTCAGTATTGAGCCTACCTGTTGCTGCTGCTCCCTTGGTTCCTTGCTCATTCACCTCGATCTTCACTCTTTGCAGAATCTTGGACACACACAGCCTCTCATCAGCTGGAGGGCAGAAACACATGCAGATTAGATTCATAGTTCAGCTCTGAAGGAGCTCCAGATATAACTAATTAAATATGAACAAAATATGAATTAAATGCAAAAAATTTATCTTTTCAGATTGGGGGTGATTCTTCCCGTTCACTTACTGGTGATGCGTGTGAAGTCAGCGGTGGCCAAGTTGAACATGTCTCCCAGACCCATGTTAAGCAGAGCAGTCTTCAGATTCACCTCAGAGTTCAGGGTAAACCTACAAAAACACATGAAAATCATCATTTTCCATCTAGAGCTGGTAAAACTATACTTGTCTCTCTGAAAGCATACTTTAGATATGTTAATGCTATCTACCCACAGGCTGCCAGACCCTCTCTCCCTCACCTGGGCATGGCCAGCTGTCTCTTGACATTCCTCAGCTCCTTTCTCCACTGCTGAATCCTCTGGCTGCTCAAATCTGCACTGAGCATGCTCAGTGGAACTTCAGGCTCAAAGGGTGACACGAGGAGCATGCTCAGGGAGTCACCTTCGTACGGGACCTCAATGACATCATAGTCCACCCCATCAGCGGTCACAAACTCACCTGTGAAATAAGGAGAAGGGGATAGATGAAAACTTCCAAGCAGCACACAAACTGTCTGTCATCTTTGGATCCCAGTATCAAGCTTAGATAGAGAAGTGTACTGGGTAAGTGTGTTGAACCTACCGTAGTTGAAGCGGTTGGTGAGTCTCATCATGTGCACGGGCACAGTGCTGCCATTGGCACAGTGGAACATCCTCTCCTGTGTCAGTTTGGAGTCAAAAGGAACCTTCCAGAGGCCTTGAAAGTGGAGTGCATTAAGGAGGACTAGACGGGTCTCATCAGTCAGAGATCCAGATGCCAAGAACTTAGGGATGGCACCTGCAGAGGAAAGCAAAGAATAAATATAGACCTCAAAGGAGTCCAGTGATGATAGTAAAGTAGGCAGGTCACTTAAAGCAAAGCTGATGGTGGAGGCAGAGGAGTATCCAGCAGATGACATGTTGTTAGAGGGGTGGTGTTAGTACCTGCAGTGTGGTCTGAGACCCATGCGTTGATGACGCCGACTGCCTGGTCTGGCTTGGTGAAGTCCACCTGGTGAGGGTGGGTCTGAAATGCCTTGGCCAGGGCTCGGCGGTATCCCTTCTCTAGACTCATCTTCCTCTCCACCATTATCCCGCTGACTGTCTCCAACCCCTCCTCACTGGACAGGTCCCTCTGCAGGAGGCGCTGCTGCCGAGACATCCCTCGCTCTGCAGGAGAGGAGAGTGTTTGTTTCATGGTTACACCAATTTACCTTCTCCCTCCACCGCCCCAGTCTACCAAATTCACACATTTATTTACCCATAGACTCATTTCACCTCTGTTCTGTTATTATTATTGCTGCAAGTCCTAAGTGTTATGTCTGTCACCTATAGGCTTGTACAGCTACAACAGTGAGACTGGGAGGCCTGTAGAGGGCGCTGCAATACCAGTAGTCCTACTGAGCGCTGGTTGTGTACATGTACACTATATGGCTGCTAAGGATTTGATAGAGGAAACTATAGAGCAGTTGTTTTTTCTTTTTTTTGTAAAGGCTATATATTTTTCCCCATATACTGTTATCATTTGTTGTTATATTAACAACATATCCTCCAAATCATCTTTTCTAATCCACATATCACTCACCTTGCAGAGTAAAGCCCATAGCAGTGGTTAAGGCCCTGTGGGTGTTCCCAGCAGCACCAAGCTGAGCCATGGCCAGGACAGAGGCCACGCCGTACGGGGACAAGGCCACATTTTCGTGTGCAGAGCTCTGGGCGAGCTGTGAGAAGACCTTCAGGCCAAAGTCAAGCTGCTTGTCCTGCAGAGAGCCCAGGCCCACTTTGCTTACTGTCAGCAACAGGAAAATACACCGGCAAAGCATCCTGGCACAGAGAGAAAAGAGTAGGTTTAAGTTTGATTGTGTCATTCAGATCCAGTGTCCCTTTCTTGTACTGCGTTCATAGCATCTTATCCCAAATGAGGGCAGAACATGGATGGATATCTTCAGGACAAAGTGTTGCCCTGTGCCCAATATGTTCTTCACAGATGAAGAAACTGTCCATTTAAAAGGGAAATGAATCTGTGGAGGAACAGTGAACTCCACATTTGTTTTGGAGCGCATTGTTTCTGTTTTCTCATTAAGAATTCTTAATGAGTATATAAAGACTTTACAGGAGATACTGCAGAGAAACTCTAAATAGCTCTCAGATGTTTTCAATCCAAAATGGGGAGGTGGGAAAGAAGCCATGGATATTTTTGAGGTTCCAGACAACTATCAGGGAAGTTTAAAACTCTCTTGCCGAGCCATCAGTAGCCTGACTGTGAAAGTTCAAAAATGTTGATTTTCCTTATAAATGAAGGTAATCCTGTATTGATCACCCAAACGGTAAAGATTAGTGTTACAGCAGCACAAACACAGAAATTAGTACGGATAAACAAAGAAACCTAAACATGTACATGTAAGTATATAAAGTAAATTAAGTAAAATAGACCAATGACATTACAGACAACAGCAGTACACACACAGTTGCCACAACTAGTATAGTACTGCAACCTGAAGTGGTATTCAACTGTAGGCCTCCTCACATCCGAACCTACACCACACCCTTGATCCTCTTCCTTTCTAATGTAGGATCCAACCTCAACTTGCTGAACTAACCCTTTAAATTTTGTGAAGGCACGAACATAGTTGTGACCTTGCATTTACAAATGTGCGTGTTTGCGTGTGTGAGTGTGTCTGTGCTGGTGTGTATGTGTGTATGACGCATGCAGGATATGTACGTATTCTTATCAGTGTGTTAACTGGAAAACTTGTGTGTCAGTAATGTTGGTTTTCCACTGCAGGGTGTCCTGTAGGTACAGCAGCATCACAGAGGTGGCACTGGGTCGCAGGTCAGTGCTGCAACCTCAGCCTCTGTTTGCAGAGACAGTTACCCTCCTGCCTCGAACAAACACGCTTTCACTGGTCACCACAAAGAACCACACAGAGCTTGACTTCACTGCTGTGCATTAGTAAGAGAAGCCATCTGCCACCATGAACATTACTTCTTGTTCCTTGTGTGATTTTAGAGTTTCCTTCCAAAGCACCTTCCAAAACAGGCACCTCTTAATAATTGTAGTATCAGATGAATAGATCTACTGTCAATCAGTCTTACCGACACATTCACATGTACTTCAGATTCTGTACTTCAACTGGTCAAATTCAAGACATTTTGAGATAACGTGTTGCTATAAATGGAATCTGGCAGTGATTCCATTTCCTGTGGATTTGCGCAGCTCTGTTATTGCAACCTAACACTCATATCATATCAGATGTATAATTCTAAGTTCTAAATCTCTGAATGTTTATTCCAGTTGTAGTTCTTACCTTTCGGTTGATTTGAGTCAGATGTTACAGTGCGTCTCTGTTTCTTCTTTTCCTTCACTGCTGCCGCTGCTTGAGTGTGAATGAGTTTTTTTTCTTTTTATAGAGTAGAGCTGCATGGTCTGGGGCCCCACCCCCCTCCTACGCAAGCACACACACACACACACACACACACACACACACACACAGAAGTTAGTAGAGACGATGATGTCATCCGACACTGTCTGGACAGGCTTCCTTTACATGAACACACACATCCACGCTCCCGCCCTCTACCTCTCTTCTGCCCGAAGCGTGACAGAACATTTGGAAAGTCACTTAACTGTTTTCTCTGTCTCACACACATCGCTCTGGCATGTGCAGGAAGAACAGTGTTCTAAAAAGAATTAGGTCCAGTCATATTTTTTCACTCATGGCAGTCAGAGAAGCGTATCTCCAAGTCCACAAAGCACATGTAGGCTGGATGGGCGAACTCCCATGACCCCTGCAACAACCCCACATGGGTAAAGAGCTGGTCCACTGCAGTTAAGACCTGAAGGATTTCAGATATATATATACAGCAGAAATCTATGTTGTAGGAGACTATTCTTTCACACACATTTACACACTGAAGCTGCTTCAGGAGCTAGTTGGAGCTCAGAGTCTGGCCTGGCCTGGACTTGGAGGGATCTAAGCAACACCCACCCTAATGTATTTTCATTTGGGCTGAATATTTTGGAGGTGTTCACGCAGCGATACTCCACATACCTGCCTTGACGTTTCCTGTGGAGATCATAATTCTTTGACTGAATCAGGCCAAAACACCCACAAGACAACCACTTTCACCTAAGCCAACATACAACGGCTGCTGTGGATATTCACATTCCCCAGTGGATGAATCCTAATGCTTTGGTAACCCCCTCTGACCCTTTGTTCAATACCACCGCCAAGCCAAAATGTCCACTTTTACACAAGAGATTAATGTAATGGGCACATTTCCATGGAATATGCTGAGCATTACATGCACTCTCGCCTGGGTCAAGCTAAAATGACAAGTTTACACACACTGATGCTCACAAGAGGATCGCTTTATCTGAGAGATATTTTTTACTACCAAACACAGCAGTAAGAGTTACATAGCAGGGCTTTAACATTAGCTTATCTTCCCTACAGTCACTGTTAGTAGAGCCACTGACTCTCACTTTGGTGAGTGACACAACAAAACACCAAATTTGGTTGTAGCATCCAGCATTCCTTATCCCACTACTCACCAAGCATCTGGTAGACAGGACAGAGGGAACTAAACCAATCTGGAATGAGGCCTGTGGCAGACCCACCAAGATCTTTATTGAAACCACTTTTTCTCTTGGAAGTTAAGTTAAGACTTAACTGCCTCAGCTGTGTTTTGGTGCTCATTCAGAGAAAAAGGCTCATCGAATTTAGTTTGCAGTGCTCCCAGCTTTAAAACAATGACAACAACAGTGACAATGTTCAGTGTACTTTCTTCCAAAGAAATAATCAATCACTGTTATCATTACCAGGAACACCGAACATCATCAAGTAACACACAAGGTGCATTCAAGATTAGCAGAATGTCCCTCTGTGAGCGACTAAAGGCCTCACTGTTCAGACCAAGTGACTGGTGAACTGTCTCACGCTCGCACCTTTCTGACATCAGCACTGGGGGGACTGCATGTGTGATTTTCCTAAACCAGAAACCAAGACGCATCACAGCCACTAATTGTCCAGGTGAGTGGAGGGTGGTTCTTTGGTTAAATAATCTCAACGCTCGCAAGACACAAAGATGAGATGAGATCATGAAAATAGGGTTGTTCCATCATTTTTCCCAGCAGAGCTCTTATGTTCAGTGCTGTCTTGCTCTAATACCAAGGAAAAGGACAAACCCAGGCTATAAACTGAGATGACACGGTTTAGGAACTAGACTGCCCTGATGTCATCGTCTTCTGCCTTTCATCTTTTTCATGTCTGGGGGGGATATTTATAGGTCTATTTACACTGTCTTATGCTTTGTACTCGCCTTGTCATACTGCTTTAGTTCTGTGTATTGGTGGCTGTGTTTGGGTGTTGTTGCACTTTATTTGCCTTGTTAAGGGAAGACAAGGCAAGTTTTCTTGTGTTGCATATTTCAACAAGAAGGCAATTCAAAGTGCTTTACATAAACCATTAAAGGCATTGTGCAAAAGAAACTAATTACAAAAAGACATTTAAAAACTGTAAAGAGCAGAAACAATAGACAAAAACAAGCTAAGAAAAAATAAAATAGGTATAAAATTAAAGGATTAAAGTATAGTGCAGTGCAAGAAATTCACAAATCATCTGTTTTAATGAGTAAACAGAATAGTCTTTGCTGCTTTCCATGTGTAACTTTGTCTCTGGAGACAGAAAGCAGACCTGTCCTGTCCAAGACCATCTGAGATGTCTGGATGGTTCATAGCAAAGCAGAAGTCATTCACTGCTTCACAAACCAGCAGCGGTGTTTGAAATCAATTCTTTAGCAGACAGTCAAAGATCTGAGAAGTGGAGTAACGTGATAAATCACATTAAACTTTATTCTCTTTATTCTCCAGTTAAAGAAGCTGCAGTTCCCACTGATAACTTCGAAATCTGGCTCCTCGTCAACAAACAACCACAGAGATGAGCTGTTCTAGCTTTGAGTGAAAGGTCGGTGATATCATGAGTTATTTAAGGAGACCTCTGCTTCACCACCGCACATGTCATCTATCTGTTTGTTTACATAATGTTGCTTAAAACACATAGATGCATCAACACGTTTCTTTGTCTGACTTGGCCCCCACAATCACTGGGGATTCGGTACATTCCACATAAGGTTGTGAATGGAAATCTGACTTGTACCACCCACTCAGTTCTCTGCGTGGCTTCAGGAACATGGAAATCAACTGTTTCCCAGACAACACACAATATCACCCACAGACTTGGTAGTCAGTCAATCCCGAACTACCTTTACAGTTTTTGCAATTTCTGTAGTAACTATACAGTACATCTCAATTAGTATCAATTTGATACATCATTTGACATGTAATGAGGAGGCCTTTTTTAAACAGTTTTACAAACAGACTTATCAATACTTAATATAACATTAACTGAAGCTTAACAGATCTGTTATTAGCCATTACCGGGACGTTTTGGTTAACCAGTTTGTGAAAAATGTACCTGGCTGTACTTGTATCTTGACCTGCCAGATGTGTGACTGAATGCGACTGGACCAAAGGGCTCAGCACACTCCTCGTGCCTCACGCCAGCTCCTGTGCAGCTGCATGCACGCTGTCCACAATTCATTTGTAAATGCTTGTGCTCACAGTCGTGTGGGGGTTGTCATTCAGTGCTGTGGACAAATATACAGAGAGGCATCTATGATGGTAGGAAAAGCTACATGTGATGTTCTTTGTACTAAAACAGTGCCAGACCTCTTCTTTGTTCTTCTATTGGCTATCTAGAGCTAAACACGTCCTGGACCAGTTTCTCTTGGATAAACTGAGATAAAGCCGACATACATTTTCTCATCCAACTAAGACGATCAATATTTTTCTGAAATGTTCGCTGAAACCTTTTCAGTGTCCCAATAACAACAACATTGTAACGCGGTGCCAATCCCATTTTGAGTGCTAGTGTTCCACAAAGTTTTCCAGTCCTGGGATGTTTGAGTATTGTCAATGTATACATGTTAATGGAAACAGAAGGAGCTCCTTTTTTACAAAAAGTAGAGAAAAAGAATCATGTGACCAAAGCCATTGAATTAGCAGCTGTCAGAGAAACTTAGCTGATCAAATGTGCTGACAGAAGTTTCACCACATTTTTTTACCACAATTTAGGGAAAGATCTCTTAATGACTTCCCGTGAATTCTTAGCAACTGTGTTTATTTAGTTATGCGTTCCCCCTTGAGGCTAAATGTTCAAGTGTACAACAGTAAACAAAAACATCTACTCACATATGTTGCCAAGGAGGAAACGTTAAAGAGCCATGGAAAGGGTAGTGAACACATGGTGTACGGTGAGTAAGAGAAGACGGAATTCCCTGTTTCACTTGCTGACCTTTTGGCCTGCAGGTTTTGCGTCTGGCACTGGAAAAAATTACAAGTAGACTTGAGTGTTTGTGTTTCCTATCTGTGTTTGTGTTCCAACCATTAGGAGACACCTGAAAAACACACTGGAGGTATAGACTGAGACAGAAAAAGACTAAACATGTGACAAATGTCTCATCAGACTAGTCTGAACCAGTGAGTTTTCATTTGTATCAGCAATAAAATATTGTGGAGCTGCAATTTCTTTTTGTTAGCTATTAGATGTTTTACCAAAAACATGGAAGCTGACACCATCATCAGGCCACATGACAAACAGCAGACTTCTGTCTTTGCAGTTTTTCTGATTTTATTTGAATTTGCATATTCACAACATTTACAGTGAAGCACATGTTGGCAAGTTTAAGTTTCAGAGGATGATGTGATGAAATGGGAGAGGAATAAGAACACTGTTTGTCTTGATGTCTGGATTTATCTGCCTCAGACACTAATGTTATGAATAAGACTTCCTGTCAACCAGGGTCGTCTGTGGCTCCGAGTCAGCATGTTGAAGTGTCCTCGGGCAGGACACTGAACCCCAATGTGCTCCTGAAGCAGCTTCAGTGTGTGAATGTGTGTGAAAGGATAGTCGCCTCCAGCTTCTTCCTGCGTGAATGGGTGAATGAGGATGTGATGTAAAGGTCAAAATGACTGGAAAGCCTCTGTACAAATACTCGCCATTTACCATTACTGTTTGCCCTACATGAGACAAATAAATCCAGACATTAAGACAAGTTGATACTAAACACCCTTCAAAGTAGCTGTACTGAGTCTGTAAAACAGGATAAGGCTGTTTATAAGACGTGTTGCTTAGATTAGTAGTTTATACTTTCAGTGTTATTTCTAAAAAGAATAATAGAGATTACACCAACACAGTTTTGCTGATACAAATAAAAACTCCCCAGTTCAGACTGTTCTGATGTTCATTCATCACGTATCAAGTCTTTTTTCTGACGAGTGGACTACTACATGAGAGTTACAGAGGTATGTTGAGCTTAAAGCCAGAATTTGCAATCCCTCAAAGGTGGCTGTGTTTTAACCTGGCTAGACCTTGTATCCCTCATTATTGGACAGAGTAAGACCTAAATACACTTCTCAAGCACAATATATACATTTACTGCATCAAGTTTAAGGCTGAGAGCACACATCATATCATGATACCCATTATTTCTGACTGCTTCTGAAAGGTAGCTCACATAAAGCCTGGCTTTGATGGGTTTACTTGCTAGTATACCTCGTCAGTGTATCCAAATGGTATCTCAAATTTAGAGGGAAACACAAACACTCAAATCTGCAGTGTAATTCTTTCCAGTGCCAGACGCAAAACCTGCATGTCAAAAGGTCAGCTGCTGTAACAGGGAATTCCTTCTTCTCCTACTCACTGCACACCGGATTACATTTTTTCTCTGACGTAAGTAAGGAGAGTGGAAAAATCCCTACAGTAACTAAAAAGAGAGTTTAAAGTGAAAGATGTGGATGATTGGATGTTAAACCTGCATGCTTGTAGTGTGAACACAGCATCAGGGTGGATGGCTTTAACACGTGGGATTGCTGTTGTTTTGTGATTTCCTACTCATGTTGTTTAATTTGCTGTTTACAGCATAGAGTGATAATGATTTTTCGACCTGGGCTTTATTTTTGAAAGCAAATCGAATCACAATGTTTTGCCGTTTAATTTGCAAGACTTATACATATGTATAATATGTTTTAAATGTATACGACACTAAATGTTCTGTTGCCTGTATTAGAGTGTATCAGGGAGGTGTTTGTGCAACTCTGTGGCAACTGTGGAACCCCTGGATGTACAAGGAGGACCAAACAGGAACAGCACTGGTTTTGTCAGGTTTTGTGATGTCACATCCGACAACAGCAGATGTCTCATGGGGCTGAAAAAAGGAAGTGAATCAAGGAGCAGAGATAGTAGTCACATTCTAGACTTCCCAGCAGCGAATGAGAAATAAGGTTATCTTATTTGTCTTGACATTTTTGGGGATGTGTTATGTTGCTTTGCCTTGAAAAACACAAGACAAATTGAATAGAGTTCTACTGAGTTGGAATGTGTTGCAGGTGCCAAGAGAATTGCAACCAAGCATCCATCCATCCATTATCTATCCCGCTATTCTGTCAGGGTCGTAGGGGAGCTGGAGCCAGTCCCAGCTGACTTTAAGTGAGAGGCGGGGACACACAGAGACAGACAACCATTCACACTCACTCTCACACTTACGGGCAATTTAGAGTCATCAATCAACAGCAGGTCTTTGGTCTGTGGGAGGAAGCCTGAGTGCCCAGAGAAAACCCACGAAAGCACGGGGAGAACATGCAAACTCCACACAAAAAGACTTGATTCGAACCTTCACGCTGTGAGGCAGCAAAGCTAACCACCGCTCCACAAAGCTGACCCCAACAAAGCATCATAATCTTTTTCATACACCATCATTCATCATTCATTTCCTTTAAAACACACTGTATGATGTTTCCACCCAGTGTTCAAACTATGATTTTGCTGACATTGTTGCGTGATCTGCCACCTCTATAGTGAGGCAGCTAAAACCACTTCCTTAGGGTTAGGGAGAAAGTCCTGTGTCAGCAAATCAGTTCTCAATGTTAGAGTCAGATGCACCTTTGGAGGTAAAGTAAATTTGTTTTCAGTTTTCATTTCACATAAAGTTAAACCTTAAAAAGCTCATCGTTGATTTTGATGAAACAGACAGCTGGAGAGTCCAAACCCAACCCTGAATTGTGGTGTCATAGTCCTAAACTTTATATGTCTGTCATTCACTCCAACAACCTCCCTGTGAGTCAAGTGCGGTACATAAATGTTGTATTTCATTTCCTCAAAGGAACATTTTCTTTGGTAATGGTTTGGTTTTGGTTTTGGTTTTGGTTTACAGTAGAAGTGCAAGACGCATCCCCAACACTCAGTCCGTGCATTTAGACCACACTAGTTGTAATGAAGGTATGCATGGCAAATGTAGCTTAGTAAAAAGTAAGTAAATACTGGCTGAAAAATACACTCGAGTAAAGTACAAGCACGGTATAAAAGTACAGAACATTATAAATAAAGGCACAACAGTACTTAAAAATGCAGCTTTTCTACTCATGTGTGTTACTTGTACAGTGTTAGCACCCACCACTGGATAGGGACTGATAAAACTGACTCACCTCGCACTAAGAGAATGTATGGAAATGACACACTCATTCTTGATAAGCAACAGACCAAGAATGACCATAACGATGAATGACCTGAGAGCACTGCAGCATTATTCATGCTGCTAAGTAACCCTCAACAGCCCACTGTGTGGCAACTGAATCTGCCAGACTTTTCAGTTTGTCAGTTGAAATGAAAACTCAAAACTAAATCATCTTTCTCAAAAGAAAACTAAACTGATACTAAAATCCACATTAAATTGTCCAAAACTAACTTAAAACTAATGGCTACAACAAGCTAAATGAGTTTTACTTGTATTGATATTAAATAACTGATTGATTGATATTAAAAAACTAAAAACTGGCCTTGTAACACAAATACAGAATACCAACTACCATGTATTTGATCATTCATATTTGCCATTTCAGGACTTTTATTTTGGAAAGGTTTGGAGAAGGCATCTCTCTTTTAGGACATACGATAGGCTTAACTTCTAAAAAAACCCCACAAATGCAGACAGACCAGGGAACAATTTTTCCAGGAAAAGGAGATCAGGTATTGGCAAGAGTTCACGCCAAAGAGCAATATGTCATAGCAGGTATTCAATCCTGGACAGCACTAGTATCAGCTATAAATAGTTTGTCAGTTTAATCTTCATCATTACAGTGCTCTGTGTTCTTCCAAAGCAGAATTCATTTTGAATTACATATTTCAAGCTAAGGCTTAAGTTCCCAGCTCCGGCCTGAAAGCTGATCAGTTGATGCTGTTTATCTAACTACAAGATATAGTGAGTCTCTGCCAAGGCGTTCTCATCTGCCGGGACAAAGCCACATCGGTTTTGTCGGAGCACAGGAAACCAAAGCTGCCAGATACTGATGAATTAAGTTTGTATGAGGTATTAAACAGTGTCCGACTATTCAACTTTATTACTTTGTTTTCATAATGCTCTTGAAAGTTCACCAGCAGAAGAAGAAGAAAAACACCATTCTTACTGTATATGTCTGTCCACAGTTATATATATATATATATTCATATATATAATATATAATAATAACCAGTAAATATAATTCAATTCAATTCCTTTTAATCTCCACAGGGTGTAAGCCTGGAGGGGATCATGCATTTGGTTATGTGTGCGTGTGTGTGTGTGTGTGTGTGTGTGTGTGTGTGTGTCAGCGGCTAGTCTCGGAAAATACAGGAGCTACACAGGACAAAACAGGATACAGAAATTCAGGAGTGTTGACTCCTCACTCCTCCCAACAAGCCAGACGGGGCAGCAAGTCATCACAACAACTGCTTCAGTTTGAGATCACAGAGCAAAAGGCATTCGGCTTGGCTAAAAACAACTGATCTGAGATCTGAGATATATCCTTTTCTAGTTATAGTTATATATATATATATATATATATATATATATATAGATATATATATATATATATATATATATAGTTATAACACAGTTAGTTTTTCAGCTCCTATTCTGTATGATCAATCAATACTGTGCTGTCATTTCTGGCAAGAATTAGCTGGGTCAGTGTTTGCCGGCAGTCTACCGGTTGAAGTCTACCGCCTGGAGCCTTTGATAGTGCAGCTGTCCTCATGCTATTTCCTTAGAGACAAGACTTGGCTACCAAAACAAAAAATAAGATGCACCAGAAAACCAGTGTTCCCGGGGGCCTGCAGGCTATTGCAGTGATAAATATCAAAAAACTGAGCTGGAGCACACAGTGAGCGGCCTTACAGTGAGACTGAGAGAGTTGTGTAAGAAACAGAACGTACGGTGTAATCTTTAATGGTAAACCACGAAGCCAGTATTAAAAAGGAAAAGGAATGGAAAATTCCTTGGCTTGTGTTTGCCCGCATGTGGTTAGAGTTAGTAAGTGGGTGAGGTTATGTTGAATCAGACCGTTTGTACAGACAGAAGATACTGCATTCATGAATACACTTGCATTAACAAAACACTTCGACATACACAGTTACATAATCTGTTCTTTTGCCTCCATAAAGTCAGTTATGTATCGTTTGTTTCTTTGAACAGCTTATATGTTTGGTCGATATAGTTCCTGTAAAGTATCTCCTCTAGAGGGCTCCTCAGTTTCTTGGACTATAAATGATTCTGATGTTGCTTGAAGGTCTAGACTTACCCAAGTATTTTCTGATCTGCCACCTTTAGAGTCTTATCATCCTATTACAAAGTCACAACAGGCCCCTACATCACCCTTTGCTTCTGCTGTAAAACTCATGTGACCACCGACATGAGCTCTTGACCTGTGGACTAAGGCTGTTGTTTCCCTGATCAGGAGGCCAGTTATTGGTGTGTCTCCTCACTGTTAGCTAGCCCACACAGCAGAAATAATTGATTGTATTGCTTTGGACAGCAGTGTCAGTCATCAATCTGAAATATATCGGAAATATCCCCACTATTATTGGATGGATTGCCATGGAATTTAGCACACTCTTCTTCCCCTCAGGTTGAACTGTAGTACCTTTGGGGATCTTCTGACTTTCTCTAGTGTCGCCATCAGGTCACCATGCATCCATTATTTTAGTCCTGCAAGTATTTGGTCATAGCCCAAAGACATTCCCTCAGCTGTACTTTGTATTTACCGCTAACTAGCAAACACTGAGATGACAACGATCAATTCTGTTAACTTTGTGGCATGCTGATGTTAGTATTTATCTGAAAGCAGCACTAGAGCTGCTAGCATGGCTGTAGACACTTAGGCTGGTTCTAAACAAGGGGTGGAGCGGTGCAGCAGTAGATTCAGTCCTTTGTGTTGTTAGCTGCTGCTACATTTATTTGCACATCAAGCTCTGACTTACCTGCACCCCACCCCTTCCTCCCTACCTGCAGAGGAAAGTGACTCACTGTCTTCTTTTGACCATTTCTGAGCCACCCATGACTCTATTGTGTGTGTGTACACCCTCATCTCCCAGAACCTCGATAACAGTCTGCTGATTTCTATCAGGATCTGGGAAGAGACACAAATCTGTGCCCGAGCAAGGCAAAACAAATAGATAACTCCATAAGGGCATTTATGGCCTGTATCACAGAGTGTTAGCCAGATGACTTTGGGCTTAAACCACTTTTAACTAGGGCACATCACCATTAGGGGTGGCACAAATAATCAATATAACAGCATTTATTACCATGAATACAGGTGCCTCGGGTCAATATTTTCATTTTAATTGACTAGCCTTAGAGTTTCCTGCATTTTGCCCATTGACATTACCTTACCATTATATTCCTACTCACACATAAAGCAGGTCAGAGGTGATGGAGAAGAAGCTGCCATCTTCATACAAGTCACAAGTCAGGGAACACTTTGGTTTCTAGATGGCACAAAGACAATCAACAAATAACTTGTGGTTTGTAAATCCTGTCTAGCTCAACTAAAAATGCACAGGAAATACAACAAATATGCATAGCCACATCTTCACCCTGAACTTTCAAGAGACACCAACTGGAAGTAACATAAGAAAGCATTCCTTTGAACACAAGAGCCACCGCTGGTTTCACTGCAGGGACCTTAGGCTGTGCTGCTAAAAACAAAGGTTTCCAGTCATGTAGCAGACCATGCAGGGTTATGTAATGTTGAGCTGAGGGCTCAAAACCTTTGGATCAACAGGATTCTTCCAAAAGATATTTCTTCATTTGGTGTTGTGCTTTAGCTTTCCAAAGCCATCTGAGCCTTTTTATTCGTCATCACTGACTCTTTATCTCTCACGGCTGCTGCTGTGGCTCCCAGTGACTGTGGTTCAAAACAGTGTTACACAATGGGCATGATCAGACAACAGAGGCCCATCAGACTGATGATACTTCAGGCTGACAGACTCAAGCTGTCAGCTAATGCTGCAGCTACCATTCTGGATACAGAAGTTACGTTGCCTGTATTATTCTGGGAATTTGGTGGCCTGAGGTGAAATTTTCATTTTAGAGTTTAAAGATGCCAAAAGTAAATAAACAGTGACGTTATTCCCACCAGAATTCATCCCTAACAGGATATAAGAAAATGTACATTAGAAAATATGGAACTTTCCTTTCTTGGGGGGAGGCCCTCGCCCTGCTTTCACATGAATTCCAGTAGGAGGACTTCCTAAATCATCAGAAACTTTTTTTTTCCCCAGCCGGTACCTAAGCCTGACTTTAATTTAAATTTCAACCTGATTGTGCACTGTGGAAGGGAGACTGGCTAAATGTGTTCCATCTTTATATGTGGGGCCATTTGGTCTTTTACTACAGTGATTCATGCCTCACGGCACAAGTCAGCTTTCCACAGCTGTATTTCCCATCTTCCTCTGTGTGCTGGTAAGGGTTCAATCCTTGAGTTGTCAGTACGAGCCAAGACTCGACCTTGAGCACATTCTTCCATTTGCTCAATTCACAGTTGGGCTCAAAAAACACAACACGCTTCCAGTAAAGCGAGAGCTTCACAACTATAACACAAAGAGAAACAGAGAGCTGTTTCTTATAAATGAAGCACAGATTCTGTTTAACCAACCTTCTGTGTTAACCTAGGCCAGCCCACAAATTGACGATGCTTGTTTCCTCCAGCATGACTGGTGACAAGTGACTAGTCCCTAGTGAATGTCAGAGAACTAAATATATTTAGAACATCCGAGTCATTTTTCCCATGCAGCAGAACTTTTCCTTGGGTGATTTGGGTGACTCATACCACCGACTTTCTCAACAGCTTCTGCTCCCTTCACAGTTCATATGAGCAATAGACAGAAAAAGAGAAGGAAAACATGAGGAAAAAAATGTGTGAAACACCAGAGCCCTGTCCCAGCAGTCAGACTATGACCTCTGATGGGCAAGAAAAGTAAGAGCAATAGCAAGGAGGACCCAAGAGCCTGAGACCACATCGATGCACTCATCGATGATGAACCACTTTGTATGCATGTCTGTTCCAAGAAAAGCCTCATCAAATGCTTCAGATCTCTGACAGAGGTCACATGTTGCATGCACAATGGGTCAAACATCCCTTGTTGATAAGGGTAGAAACAGGTAAAAGACTCAATGAGACCGACTGCACTCCACAATACCAATGCAAAAAGCTGTAGCAGAACAGCATTCACCCAGATGCAAATGGTTTTACAGTAATTACTACCATCATCTAAGTACAATTAGTTTTAAAACCTGGATACAGCAACCCAGAACACATTATACACGATGTGCAGTCCTTAAATGTCACAAACAACACTACAAATTCTACAAAGTCTTTATTATATACATTAGATTATTGTAACCTTCATTTAAATAAACAAAATAGGAAATTAATCAATTTCTTTTTGGAAATACCAGAACAATTATATTTAGTATTGTTGGATTGTGCATGAACCATGTAGGGGTTAATTAAGGATAGGAGCTACACATGTGTTACTTCACACTCATCTGGTCCTGTCATCAAAGATTATAACATAAGTGATGTGCATTTACATGCTCCAAAGTATTTCACCAGAATGGGACGTGTCCCCATCTGCTGTAAAGTGACTCATCTACAAACACATAGTAAGCTGAACCAGCTCAGCCCCCCTCTGACTTGAATGGGAATAAAATGATTTGGTCGTGCGTCTCTCCTAGACATTCTAAATATTACCTGATGAAATGGATCAAATTTTGATAGTGAAATAAATCTTTCGGGGGGGTTGTGACACTCAAAGATGTCCTGAGGGCTTTTTTTTTTTTTGTCCAACTATTTCATGAGCTGCTGTGATACTGGGTTGAATCATGGAACGGTCAGCTGGAATGTCTGCTTCAGTCCTTACTAGATGTTGGTTGGAGGGGTGAAAAGAGGGCAAGAGGAAGATTTATGTTGTTTCATTGTGGACAACATGCAAACCTGTGACATAACCCACTGGTTTGTGGACTGCCGTCCTGAAGCCTGGAGTTTGGCTTTTTGCTCGTCGCCATCTTGGTTTGACACTTGGTGACACTTCATGTTTTTTTCCCAAAATGATGTACATCCATTTTTACACCTATATGCTCATCTGGGTTGTTTTAATATTTTAAATTCATCCTTTTAGTTTAAGGAAGACTTTCTGCAGGTTCCTTTTCAGGATTCATGTTCAGTATTCAGTATCTACAACTCAAGCTGTTTACTGACAGCTTCTTTCAGACAGCTGGGAGATTTGAACATAACTTAGCAACTGACTTAGTAGAAAAGTGTTTCACAACATTGCACTGTGGATAGTGCCTTTGTTTGCCTCTAATGCAAAATCAGTTTGCTTTGTGATTTCAGTTTGGTTTCAAAGTCAGACATCAGAAGTAAAAAGTATATTATTTGCCTCAGAGATGTAGTGGAGTAAAAGTAGGCCTATAGGTGGCAGAAAATGGAAATACTCAAACTAAAGCACCTAAAATTGTACTCAAGTAGAATATGTACTTAGTTACTTTCCACCATTGCATAATTGTCAATTGAGTCAATTGTTATGCAGCCTATAGTGTTTAGTTTTTGTTCATTTGATCAGTGAGCTCCCCACAGAGGTCTAACTGGACACCACAAACATGGTCTAAAGTGTTTTATCAGCTATATCTGCCATCGGTGCGGCAGGAGACACGAGCACTGTCTTTACATTAATGACAATGAGCTTAGTAAAAGAATACAGTCAGTTTATTCAGTCTATAAATACTAGAATGTGCCTGTTTCCTCAAATGATTCAGCATATTTTCCCACTGCGAATGTTGCTTGTATCTCAAGTTTGACATGAACAACAGCTTTCCTAAGGGTGGACACAGGACACTGCACTGTACTCTCTGCTTCACTCCAAAATGTTTAGTGTGATTCTGTGGATGGATGGATTTCTTAAACGACAGCTCAGATGGCTTCAAGGCTTTCTTTTTTAAATGATGTCCACAGATAACAGTGTTTTTACATTCATTTCATCATTTAAGCTGAGACAGACTGTTTGTTGTTATCATGCCAATGCTTGGCTGAAGTATACATTATACACAGATCACTCATGACAACCACTTTGTAAATGCATGTTCAACTGAATAAATGACTAAATACATTTATGAATTTGTCTTTTTACATTCATTAAAACATTGAGACCCACATGATTCCATATCAAAGTGCTGAGGAAATTTGAACACCTGCAACTCCATGACAACTGGGCAACTCCATCTGTTCACAAAAATCATGTGATATGATCAAAAGATTCAGAGGAGCCGCTGTCAAGGCAGAAGTGGTATCAGTTTGTTGTACAGCCACAAAACCTGTTTGTCAAGACAAGACAGGGTCAAGCTGTATCATTGAGACCAACGTTGTTTTCTTGATCTTCTCTGACCTTAACCATGTCATATTCGATTTGATTTCACCTTTTTAAGAGCAGCATCACTCCCACTTCAAACCAGTTAGAAGACAAAACAAAAAATACGGAAACACCTCATATCACATTAGTTTGGATTCAAACTAACCCTTTAAATACTAAAGTCACAAAATTGAGTGACTGAGACATGTTCTGCAAGGTAAAATGACTGAATGATTCTGTCTGGCAGCTTTGACTCAAGCACTATAACGGCTGTTTTTGATGGAACAATAAAAACAAGTTGTCATTGAAGGTTTTGCAAAAGTGTTCAGTATCATTTTGTACTTTTTCAGATTTTTCTATTTAAAGCGTTTACTCATGCTGTTGATAAAAAGTGTGGGTGGAGTCAACCATTCTAGACTGGGAATGTTCTAATAATAGAGACTGAGTGTGGTTGGAGATGAGGGGGCCCAGTGTCCTGGTGGTCGGGCTGATTAACGACAGGAAGTTATCTCATGGAAAATGAAAGCGTGTGTAAAATGAAGGCGTGTGCGTTTTTTTTTTTATTTATAGAATAAGACATGTTCAAATGTTAGCTCATTCTGAACACTCAAAGTTTGGGGTAGCCTCTGAGGGTCTTCACATGATAACTCCAAACAGCATGATCAACGTGGGTCTTTTTCTTTTGACGTTTTTTGCCTTTCCTGGGCGGTGAGGAGGCACAGAGGAAACAGAGGAACAGTCACCTGCTGCCTTTAGTCTGTGAGCACCTCTCTCTCTGCTGCTGAAGAACCCATTACTACAAACTATTAAAAAAAAAAACAAGTGTTCTTCTTCTATAACTTCTATAACTAAACTTCAAATCTTGCTAGACTTACTCAAAGGCGCCACCTGCCTGCTAACTCTGAGCACTGCAGCCTAGAAAATCATATTACACCAGAACATTTGGATTATAAACTTACTTTTCTGTATTTTTTACATTAGCAAGTGTGCCAGGTCAAGAGTTACATTGTGGAATTACTTGCCACCTTACACGTGTTTGAGACCATCAGCTGTGTTGTGCAGCCCTATGTGTCAACTGTTTTAATCCATGTTATGGCAAGAACAACTCAACTAAGTCTAAAATCTGTACTCTGGTCTGATGAGTCCAAATGTGAGATGTTTGGTTCCACCCCCCCATGTCTCTGTGAGACACAGAAAAGGTGAGCGGATGCTTTCTACATGTGTGGTTCTCACTGTGAAGCATGGAGGAGGAGGTGTGATGGGGTGGGGGGGCTTTGCTGCTGATTTATTTCAGATTAAAGGCACACTGAACCAGCAGGGCTACCACAGCATTCTGCAGACACATGCCGTCCCATCTGGTCTGAGCTTAGTGGGACCATCATTTGTTTCCCAACAGGACAATGAGCCCAAACACTCCTCCAGGCTGTGTGACCAGGAAGGAGAGTGATGGAGGGCTGCGTCACATGACCTGGCCTCCACAACCACCTGACCTAAACCCAGCTGAGATGGTTTGGGAGGAGTTGGACCACTGAGTGAAGGAGAAGCAACCAACAGCAGTGCTCAGCACCTCTGGGAACTCTTATTAGACTGTTGGAAAACCATGCAGGTGACCTCATGAAGCTGACTGAGAGAACGCCAAGAGCGAGCAAAGCTGTCATCAAAGCAGAAATTAGAGAATCTAAAATATCAAACATGTTCTGGTTTGTTTAACACTTTTTTTCTTACTCCATAATCCCATGTGTTCCTTCATAGTTTTGATGTCTTAATATTAATCTACAATGTAGAAAATGATTAAAAAAAAAAAAACTCTGAATGAAGGTGTGTCCAAACTTATGACTGGTACTATGTACCAGTGTCTCAGATTCTAATAAATTCTAATAGTCTATTTGAGGATTTTCAGTCAGGTTTTAGAGCGAACCATAGCACAGAGACAGCACTGGTGAAGGTTACAAACCACCTCCTTATGGCATCAGACAGAGGACTTCTCTCTGTCCTGGTCTTGTTAGACCTGAGTGCTGCTTTCGACACCATTGACCATCACATCCTGTTACAGAGACTGGAACAGTTCATTGGTATAAAAGGAACCACATTAAGCTGGTTTAAGTCCTATTTATCAGAACGATTTCAGTTTGTAGTCCTCCGTCCACACTAAAGTTAGACATGGAGTTCCTCAAGGCTCAGTGCTTGGACCGATACTATTTACCTTATATATGCTTCCTCTGGGTAATATTATCAAGAAGCACTCCACTGTTATTTCCACTGTGATGTAGATGATACCCAATTATACTTATAAATAAAGCCAGATAAATCCAATCAGTTGAGTAAACTTCAAGTCTGCCTTAAGGACATAAAGTCCTGGATGAGCAGCAACTTTCTGCTGCTAAACTCAGATAAAACTGAAGTTATTGTGCTCTGCCCTAAACACCTTAGAGACACATTTTCTAACAATATAGCTACTCTGGATGGCATTACTCTGGCCTCCAGCTCCACTGTGATGAATCTTTGTCCTTTAACTCCCACATTAAACAGATTTCTTTAATATTGCTAAAATCAGGCCCATCCTGTCTATAGATGATGCAGAAAAATTTGTCCACACATTTGTCACTTCTAGGTTGGACTATTGCAACTCCTTATTATCAGACTGCCCCAATAAGTCGTTAAAGACTCTCCAGCTGGTCCAGAACGCTGCTGCTCGTGTTCTGATGAGAACTAAGAGAAGAGACCATATTTCTCCTGTACTGGCTTCTTTTCATTGGCTTCCAGGAAAATCTAGAAAAGAGTTTAAAATCCTTCTCCTCACCTACAAGGTTCTTAATGGTCAGGCTCCATCATATCTTAAAGAGCTCATAGTACCGTACTACCCCACTAGAGCACTGCGCTCCCAGACTGCAGGTCTACTGGTGGTTCCTAAAGTCCTCTAAAGTAGTGATGGAGCCAGAGCTTTCAGCTATCAGGCTCCTCTCCTGTGGAATCTCCTTCCAGTTTGGGTTCTACATTTAAGAGTAGACTAAAAACCTTCCTTAGTGACAAAGCCTATAGTTTAGGGCTGGATCAGGCCTTGGAGCAGCCCCTAGTTATGCTGCTATAGGCTTAGACTGCTGGGGGACTCCCATGATGCACTGGGCTCCTCTCTCCTCCTCTTCCTCTCCATCCTGATGCTTCACGTCTCTTTAATGTCTGTTACTAACTTGGTATCTTCCCCAGAGCCTTTCTGTGCTTTTCTCATCTCTCAGGTTCCTGTGGATCCTGGTCCTGGTTCTCCTGCTGTGGTTCTCTGGCTTCATGAATCACTGCTGTGGATCGTCATTCACATCCACTTTTTACTGATATTAGTCGTGTTATTATTATTCATATATTAACTACTGTCATGTTTTTCAATGCTACCATATTGCTAATTATCAGCCACATTCCTGTTGACAGTACTATAGCTGCTGTTATTATTTTGGACAGTATTTGTTGCACAACGCGACGGTGTTCATTCATCTTTGACTGACACATGATCCACTGTGCCACCCCGGCTGTCTAGGTGGCGCCGTGGCTTAGTTGGTTAAAGCGCCTGTCTAGTAAACAGGAGATCCTGGGTTCGAATCCCAGCGGTGCCTTTTGTAACGACGGCGTGACTGATTTTGTCGATGTAAAATTGTTAATTTCCCAACTTACACGTTACAAAAGACAGTTCAATTTTAACATGGACTTGACTTTCTAGTTTCAAAACCATACCTCACAGAAAATTCGGGTTTATCTCTAATGGTGTCTTTACAATAAAAACCCTCGATGTAATGAAAAAACCTGTCGCTGCGAGCAGGGTTCGAACCTGCGCGGGAAGATCCCATTGGATTTCAAGTCCAACGCCTTAACCACTCGGCCATCGCAGCCTGTTAACATTAGAAGGGGAACCTATCGATACATAAATGATGATGTATGTCGATGTGGTTGTTGCAGTTGCTCCGATGACCAGGATTGCAGGCCAATTCATTTTCTCGGGCGATTCTTTTCACTATGGATGTAGTATATTTTTGGCCACAGGCAGAACATTGGTGGCGCTGGGAAGAGATTCCTCCGATAGCCAGCAAATGACGAGAGGGCGCCCTGCGAGCTCCTCTGTACTGATGCTGTTGTTTTTTACACACTATCTATGTAGCTTTATTACACAGCGCTTATTTATAACAACTGCAATGAGATCACCGTCAAGAGCGTTAATGGGTGACGTGTGCTAAATGGTCTGTACTTGTATGGAACCTTTCGAGTCATTTCAACAACTCAAAGCGCTCTCTAGCCCCCACCTGTGGGTGGAGGAGACCCTGGAAAAATAGCAGCAGCAGGAAGAAGAAGAAGAAGAAGATGATGACCAAGTATAGATGTAAAAAACTAGAGTGTACAAAGAGTGTGAAGAAGGCTTTGAGGAGCAATGGTGCAAAAATGCTGGAATAAATATTCTAATATTATAATATAATATAATAAATGCCTATGTACAGGTTCCATTAGACACCTGAGGCAGGTATATAGAGTAGGATGGGGGTGTGCAGAGCACAGTAATGGTGTGTGAACCAAAACTGGATTGTATGTAACGTAACAGCACCTTGAGTGGTTGAAATGACTAGACTGGAAAGGTGCTGAACAAATACAGACATTTAAGATAAGATAAGATAAGATAAGCCTTTATTTATCCCACAGTGGGGAAAGTCACATTGTTGTCAGCAGCAGTTCACAAATACACACATAGAAATATAAAATATAGAAATACCAATATTATTACCAATATTATTATTGGTAATATAATATAATATAATATAATAATATAATATTATTACAATTAAATAAGACATTTCAGTTTTCATTTTGTGTTTTTAAATATTCTGAAATCAATTCAATTCAGTTCAATTCAATTTTTCAATTCAATTTATTTTGTATAGCCCAATATCACAACAGAGTTGTCTCACAGTGCTTTACAAAGTTCACTGAAATAAACAAGAAGTGTAAGTGAACAAACAATCTAATAAAGAGTCCAGCAGTCGATGAGGCCAATGGATCGGTCCGATGGATCAGTCCGAGGCATCACCTGCCCTTTATGACCCTCCTTCTTCGGGAAGGAAAAACTCAAAAAACCCAGTGGGAAAAGAGAAACCTCCGGGAGCACCACAGTGAAGGAGAGATCCAGCTCCCAAGGACGGACAGGCTGTAGCCTTGGACAGACGCACATCCATTGGCTGGTGGAGAACCACATCAGCAGGACCAGGACCAGGATCCAGAGGAACCCGAGGACCACATCAGCAGAACCAGGACCAGGATCCACAGGAACCAGATAACCACATCAGCGGGACAGAGACCAGGACCCACAGGAACCAGAGAACCACATCAGCAGGGCCAGGACCAGGATCCACAGGATCCACAGGAACCTGAGAGATGAGAAAGCACAGAAAGGCTCCGGGGAAGATAGCAAGTTAGAGGCAGACATTTGGCTGACATGAGACATAACGATGGAGAGGAAGAGGAGGATAGAGAATAGAGGAGCTCAGTGCACCATAGGAGTCCCCCGGCAGTCAGAGCCTATAGCAGCATAACTAGGGGCTGGTCTAAGGCCTGAGCCAGCCCTTAAATATATGCTTTGTCAAAAAGGAAGGTTTTTAGTCTACTCTTAAATGTAGAGAGGGTGTCTGCCCCTGAACCCAAACTGGAAGGAGGTTCCACAGGAGAGGGGCCTGATAGCTGAAGGCTCTGCCTGCTGAACTACTTTTGGAGACTTTGGGAACCACCAGTAGGCCTGCATTCTGGGAGCACAGTGCTCTAGTGGGGTAGTACGGTACTATAAGCTCTTTAAGTTATGATGGGGCCTGACCCTTAAGAGCCTTGTAAGTGAGGAGAAGGATTTTAAACTCTATTATAGATTTTACTGGAAGCCAATGAAGAGAAGCCAGTGCAGGAGAAATGTGGTCTCTTCTTTTAGTTCTCGTCAGAATTCTGGACCAGCTGGAGAGTCTTTAACGATTTATTGGGGCAGCCTGATAATAAGGAGTTACAATAGTCCAACCTAGAAGTGACAAATGCATGGACTCATTTTTCTGCATCATCTGTGGATATGATGGGCCTGATTTTAGCAATATTACGTAGATGGAAAAAGGC
Organism: Pempheris klunzingeri; assembly: GCF_042242105.1. Classification (NCBI taxonomy): domain Eukaryota; kingdom Metazoa; phylum Chordata; class Actinopteri; order Acropomatiformes; family Pempheridae; genus Pempheris; species Pempheris klunzingeri. The sequence continues at coordinate 17,940,789 of NC_092034.1, forward strand.
AGTTCTAGAAATCTGTTTAATGTGGGAGTTAAAGGACAAATCCTGATCAAAGGTGACTCCCAGATTCCTCACAGTGGAGCTGGAGGCCAGATTAATGCCGTCCAGAGCAGTTATGGTAGTAGAAAAGCTGTCTCTGAGGTGTCTGGGGCCAAGCAGAATAACTTCAGTTTTATCTGAATTTAGCAGCAGAAAGTTGCTGTTCAACCAGGACTTTATGTCCTTAAGGCAGATTTGAAGTTTAGCCAACTGATTGTGTTCATCTGGCTTTATTGATAAATATAATTGTGTATCATCTGCATAACAGTGGAAATTAATGGAGTGCTTCCTGATAATATTACCCAGAGGAAGCATATATAAGATAAAGAGTATTGGTCCAAGCACTGAACCTTGTGGAACTCCATGTCTAACTTTAGTGTGGACAGAGGATTCATTGTTAATATGTACAAACTGAAATCGATCTAATAAATAGGACTTAAACCAGCTTAATGCAGTTCCTTTTATACCAATGAACTGTTCCAGTCTCTGTAACAGGATGTGATGGTCAATGGTGACGAAAGCAGCACTCAGGTCTAACAAGACCAGGACAGAGAGAAGTCCTCTGTCTGATGCCATAAGGAGGTGGTTTGTAACCTTCACCAGTGCTGTCTCTGTGCTATGGTTCGCTCTAAAACCTGACTGAAAATCCTCAAATAGACTATTAGAATTTAAAAAATTACACAGCTGATTAGCTACGACTTTCTCCAGGATCTTGGAGAGAAAGGGAAGGTTGGATATAGGTCTATAGTTGGCTAATACACCTGAATCAAGAGTGGGCTTTTTCAGGAGAGGTTTAATTACTGCTATTTTAAAGGACTGTGGTACATAGCCTGTTAGTAAAGACTGATTTGTCATATCCAGTAAGGACGTGTTAATTAGGGGCAGGACCTCCTTAAGTAGTCCAGTAGGAATGGGGTCTAGGAGACATGTTGACGGTCTGGATGAGGAGATTATTGAGGCCAATTCAGCAAGATCAATTGGAGAAAAAGAGTCCAAGTACACATCAGGTGTAACAGCTGTGTCTATGGTTCCTAAGTTTGAAGTTGGACCAGACCCTGTTGAGGGCAGGAGGTGCTGAATTTTGTCTCTAATAGTTAGAATTTTATCATTACAGAAGCTCATGAAGTCGTTACTGCTGAGCTCTAAGGGAACACAAGGATCAATAGAGTTCTGGCTCTTTGTCAGCCTGGCTAACGTGCTGAACAGAAATCTAGGGTTGCTTTTATTTTCTTCTATTAACGAGGAGTACTAGTCTGCTCTGGCATTACAGAGGGCCTTTCCATAGGTTTTAAGACTATTTTGCCAGATTAAATGGGAGTCTTCCAATTTGGTGGCACGCCATGTCCTTTCTAGCTTTCGTGAATGTTGCTTAAGATCACGTGTCTGGGAGTTATACCAGGGAGCTTGTCTCTTTTCTTTAATTCTCTTCTTTTTTAGAGGGGCGATAGAGTCTAGTGTCATTCGCAGTGAACCTGCAGCACTATCGACCAGATAATCAATTTGGGAGGGGCTGAGATTAACATGGGGGTCATCCACAGCACAGGGACACACTGGCTGAAATACTGAAGGAATCACCTCCCTAAATTTGGCAGCAGCACTATCAGATAAGGATCTAGTGAGGACCTCCCTGTCATATAGAGCATAGTCCAGTAACAGGAAATGTTATCAGGTAATGGTCTGATAAAATAGAGTGGGAAGACTGTTAACTGTTCAGTTTCAACACCATGAGCCAAAACAAGGTCAAGAGTGTGGTTAAAACAGTGAGTTGGTTCATTTACACTCTGGGAGAAGCCAATTGAGTCCAAAAGTGAGACAAAGGCAGTGCTGAGACCATCATTATCGAGGGCGGTACACTGTGACAACCAACACTGGTTTTAGAGTTTTCCAGGTTGGGTGTGAAAAACTAAGAACAAGGCTTTCAAAGGAGGTATAATTAAGTTTGGGTCTAGGTTGGACTATTAAACTAGAGTTAAAGATTGCTGCAACTCCACCTCCTTGTCCAGAATCTCTGGGAAATATGAGTATTAGTATGACTGGGAGGAGTGGCCTCATTAAGTGGTCAGATATCAGATCATTTACAGCTTTGGATGGCAGAGATCTGATGTTTAAAAGTCCACATTTCTCTCCTGTCCTGTTTCATAGGGCCAATGGTGGTATTAACTCTGATTAAATGTTTAGGCTGAACTCCTCTCCTGTTGGACTTAATAGATCTAAAAGGTGGTCGGGGGACAGACACAGTCTCTATGGGATGTTGGGTGGGTGACTGTACTAATGGAGGAGCAGAGAAGTGTGTAAGACTGCAGCTCTGCCTCCTGGTCTCGACTCTGGATTGTCAAGTTTTAGGATTTATAGACTTCGCCATATTTCTAGATAAGAGCGCAGCTACGTCCAAAGTGGGATGGATGCCGTCTCTTCTATGAGACCAGGTTTTCCCCAGAAAGACTTCCAATTGTCTATGTATCCCACATTGTTAGCTGGGCACCACCTCGACAGCCAGCGGTTAAATGATGACATTAGTGATGTGACGTTCGCGAACGAGTCGAGTCTTTTGAACGGCTCTTTTAAGTGAACGATGAGAACCGATTCGCAGTTGCGAGCCGTTCGTTTGCGAGCCGTTCTCATGCAAATTACTCACACTGCCTTCACGTGTCACCTGTGTGCATTGAGTCTGAGTTGTTCACGCTACCTTCACGTGAACCACTAATGACGTCCCTGAGTTTGAGTTGTCCTCAGCATGCTCCATTCACGTGAACGCAGCTATACATGCGCAGTTGACTTAGGGGAGGAGATATTACAGAGCGCAGCCCGACCGGACTAAAGGCATTTGCTGGTGTATAAGGGAGGAGGAGATTTCACCGCATGAAAAAAAACAAAAAAAAAAAAAAATGAGCCAAAGGAAACGTAGCAGCATTTGGATGCACTTTTCTGGGGACGACAGGCAAGGTAAAGCACAATGCAATATTTGTCGGAAAAACATCTCTTTCAAGTCCGGATCAACAAACAACTTACACCGCCATATGAAAACTCAGCACCCGACAATAATAGTGTCAGATGTCAGAAAAGAACGAACTGACTCCGGCACTAATGAGAGTGACGTCTCTGTCAGTCCCTCTTTCACTGAGTCCGCTAGTTCTGCCTCCACATCAGCTAGTGTGAGACGCCATGCCACTGTTATTCTGTCTTCAGCACCAGCATCACCTGACGCTCCCTCAGACACCACTGGGCCCACATCATTATCTGGCAAAGGACCTTCCTCTTCCACACAAACCATTCCTGCCACAAGAACCAAACAAACATGTCTCACTCAATACAGTTTTGCCACACCTGCCTTGACCCCATTGAGACAGGCAAAAATTGATGAAGAACTCTCTAAAATGATTGCCACTGACTTTCAGCCATTCAAGATTGTGGAAGATAGAGGATTTAAAAAGTTCTGCAATGCTCTCAATCCCTCCTACACTCTTCTAAGCAGGAGGGTAATATCCCAGGAAGTATTTGATATGTATGAGAGGGAAGCAGCATCATTGAAAAAGCGTGTGTCCAAAGCATCAGCTGTGTGCCTTACAACAGACTGCTGGACATCAAGAGTGACGACCTCATTTATGTCTGTAACGTGCCACTTCATTGAAGACTTTAAAATGCACTCCTGCCTACTTGACTGTTTTGAATTTAATGAGCGACACACAGCAGACAACCTGGCAAGGAAGCTACAGAATATTGCAGCAGAGTGGGACATTGAGAAGAAAGTGGTGTGCTGCTTACCAGACAATGCTGCAAACATAACAAAAGCTATCCAAATCACAGGATGGACCCACCTTCCGTGTCTGGCTCACACAATAAACCTTATGGTTAAAGATGCCCTTAAAAGTCAACAACAGATCCTTGAAAAAGTGAAAGAGGCAGCTGAATACTTCCACAGAAGCACAGTGGGTGCTGAAAAATTGAAAGAAACACAGCTCCAAATGAAAATGGACATACTACGGCTCAAACAGGACTGTGTCACCAGATGGAATTCCACCTATTACATGTTGCAAAGCTTCCTCATTAATAAAAACCCCATCATCTCCACCCTGGCCGTCACAAATCAGTCGGAACTCTATCTCAAAATGAATGGACCATTTTGCAGGAGATGTGCACCATCCTTAAGCCATTCGAAGAGGTCACTGTGGAACTGAGTGCAGAAAGGTATGTAGCCAGCTGGTCAGCAGTAGATTTCTATAGTATGCATGAAATTCCCTGATAATTAATGAATTAATTTGAGATCATAAGATACTTGTGTAAAAAAGTGCAATATATCACTGTTAGTGTAATTGTATCATTCTAACAATATTCATTATTTCCTCACTAGCTATGTGACTGTCTCAAAGGTAATCGTGCTGGCCAGGGGACTGCAGAGAGCCACGTCAGATTTTCAGAGGAGGGCAACAACCCAGGAGGCAAAACACATGGCCAACTGTCTGCTTTCAAATATGTCCATTAAATTCCGCAGAATGAAATATAACCACACTCTTGCAGATGCTGCTGCACTTGATCCCCGATTTAAAAAGATGGCTTTCACTGACAGCAGTGCAGCAGATGAAGCCTTTCAAAGAGTAACAACTGCAGCAGCAAGACTCCAAAGCAGCAGTGAACCCACCCAGCAGCCAGTCCTTGAGGAAGGAGAGGGCAGTGCTGCACCAGAGTCGGTTGTTTGGAGCTATTTCCATAAACAGGTAAAGGTAACAAATATAATTCACATTTTTCTTTAAATTTAGTAGGATGTATAATATCACATTTCATTATAAAATGGTTTTATCTTCCACCCCTGTGAGCAGCTAGCTGGAGCAGTGGCAACCAGAAACACCACAGCAGGTGCCATCATGGAGATGCAGGGTTATCTGGAGGAGCATCTTCTCCCGAAAAATGAAGATCCCCTTGTGTGGTGGAAAAGCCGGGCCCTTGTATACCCTAGCCTTACCAACATCATGGTCAAGAAGCTCTGTTTAGTGGCAACATCAGTTCCATCTGAAAGAGTGTTCTCGAAGACAGGACAAATAATATCAGAGAGGAGAAGTCGCCTCAAGCCGGCAAAAGTAAGAGCTCTTGTCTTCCTCAACTCGAATTTGCCGAAGGATTAGGAGAGGCAGCAGAACCAACAAAGGACGCAGCTGCTTAATATTTCAGAGATATCTTTAATTTAGTTTACACTTATTGTTTACACTTTGTTATTGTTTACATTCTGATGTAGATTGATTCAAGCGGGTTTGAGTTTCTGTTTGTAAAGTTCGAGTGTACACACACACACACACCAGGTATTGCATTCACATTTTATCATATCCTAATTTTTATTCTAGTTTTATTTATATTTTTTAATATACATATATATTTTTATTCTTATTTATTATTTTTGTATTTTTTCTGTCTTGTTAAAATGTTTGTAAAAATTGTGAAAATTTGACAGTAAAGTTGTTTTGCATGGAAATTCATCTGCAGCCTGCGTAGTTTTTTTTGTACCACAAAGTTTTTAAGGTGAGGGAAAATTCAAAATAGTGATCTCACTGTCAAAGCATGGGGTTATGGCACCACCTTATAGACTGTTTACAATGAAATCACAAGCCAAATGAAATTATGATCAATATTTCAGAATAACTCCCACCAATAGAGTATTGGTGGGATGTGTAAATCTGAATTATTCTGAACTTCTGAATTTGATTCTATGTTGCCCGCTCTGGCCCCCGGGATGCACTTAACTATGTTCGCTGGGGCCGCTAGCTTCACGTTCCTGACCAGAGTCTGTTTCTCAGCGGGTGTGTCGCTGAGTGGGGAGAAACGGTTGGACACCTGAAGGTGGTGGTGCACCGTGGGCTTCTCCTTTGGGCTATGTTTCAGTCACCCAGCCGCCCTGGTTTCGCGGCTGCGCGGGAACCGCCGGGTGAGTAGGAGCTAAGCTAGGTCGGCCCGCACCGGCTACTGGGGGCTGGCTAGCTACAGCTGACTTATGCTCCATGGTGCGGAACCTTGTCTCCAACTCACTAAGCCTCGCCTCCAGTAGGCTACAGTGAATAAACTACACTTATTACAGGTACCAGTTTCACTAAAGGAGGCCGAGGAATAGCTAAACATTGAGCACACTGAGCAGGAGACTGAGAGGGAGAGAGAGAAGCCATTGTAGAGGTTTTAGCTTTAGTTTTTTTAAGCTAGCAAGTGATTTAGATACAAAGCTACAGAAATAGCGAGATAATCACCACAGGGAAGTGAGACCTATGTACGCAGGTTTTAAATTTAAATGTACAGCTGGTGGTTAGGACAGTAAAGCGTGAAAATAGATCCAGTGGAGACAAAGGAATGTGAGACGCTGTTGATAGCACAGTACACGGAAACTCCGATAGCCGGAAATGACGCTTACTGTATAGTGATGGGAATTTCGGCTCTTTCGGCTCCCAAGTGGCTCCTCAGATTTTTTTTGTTGCTTCAATAAATGTATTACTAAATTATGTGTAATAATAATATAATAATATATAGAATATTTATTGTTTATATTGCCTTATTGATTTGAAATTATTTAATTTTACTGGGGTCATAGAGCTCTGGGCTGTCGGTCTTGGTGGCTGTGGTGTTGTTCTGGATAATGCTGTAGACATTGTAGGAGCAGTAGACACACTGGCACCTTCATTAACAGCAGCTTCCCTTGCTTGTCTTTCCTCCTCTAACTGAATTGATGGGTGAACAGTACACACATGCCTGTGCAGGTTATTTGTGGAGCCTGCCTGATGTGAAATTTTAATTTAGCAAAGTCTGCACTCTGCCTTTGAACTATCAATATTAAAAAATAAATAAATAAATAAATATCATATTAAAATGTGTCCAAATATTTCTACATTTTCTGTCGCTCATGTTTCTCACCTGTCCTGCCTGCAGTCTGACTTGTAGCAGTGCTCTCTCTCGCTCTCTTGTCTCTCCCTCACTCCAGTTTCTGTGCTCACTGCGCAGTGTCTATACCCCCCCCCCTTCCCGCTCAGTGTGGACACATAGACACCACCACACATCTTGACCAATCACGTGCAGCTTTAACAGAAAAAAGACGAGAAAAACAAACATATCGGCTCCCGATCAGGAGCCGGCTCCTGTCGTTCACTTCAAATAGCCGGCTCTAAGAACCAGATCGTTCGCGACCGACACATCACTACATCATGACACATCATCCACTGTAACAGGAAACAGGAGTCAGCAGCAGCCAATTTCCGATCGTTTGATGTGTTTTTCAATAAAATGACATTTATATTCATATGCAGCTTACACCCGTGCCATAAACATCCATTGTTGTGCCTTAATATCAGTTTATCACAAGTTCAACAGTAGCATAATGTTTGTAAGTTAGTACCTTCTTTCAAAGGGTGCCATCTTGTTTCTTGATTGTTTTGCTGTCATGTTGTGACTCAAAAAATGAGCAAGTCAAACTGCTGAAGCCTCTTAAACAAGTAACGAAGTGAGCTTGGCTCAGTAGATAAAGGAATTTCCACTGAGAATGGAGGGGACATGCCTATCAATTTTCAAAATCCTGTTTTTGTCTAGAATTTAACAAACTATTAAAGATAACATAGAAAAGAGGTGGAAAATGGTCTTATTTATCACCCACTCAACACTTCTGAGACACACCTAATTTGTCGCTAAGGTGATGAACCAATACAACTGTCCTGACTTTGTAAGAGTTTCCAGTATCTTTATGAGAGTAGGACTTCCACGCATGCAACTGACTCATGTCGATCATGATATCTTTTTACGATTCATGTCCACCCAGCGCCTACAGAGCAGTCGAGGTTAAAGGTTATTTTGTTTCTATATGCCTCTCTCACTGGTGAAAACTATTTATTCATCGTTCAAGTGATTTAAAAATGATGCACTGTATTTGAATTTCATGTTTAGTTGGTCAGTCGGCTATGCTGGATGTAATCTAAAGAGCTTCACTGTACGACTGAGAATGTCCAAGCACTTTGCACTCATACTTGTTCAAACATCAGAAAGGACACAATGCGACCGCTTGCCATTTATTACACCCATATGACTCAAAGAAAGTCAAACCTTCAGAAAAGCTCTAAAGATCAGATCAGAACAGAAAAAGAAAGAACATTCTTGCGGTGGCGCGATCAGACAAAGCTTTCTATACACCCTTTTTTCAAACACAGACTGAACTCTGCTGAGTCCCCTGCCTGGATTAACCAACTAAGCAAAGCAGGCAACTGCCCCTGGGCCCCAGACCCTGAGGGTCCATGGTTTAATGGCTGGTTTGTGGTCATTTGATTCACTTTCATATTCAAAAGTAAATACATAAAGTTGTTCGTTCCCATATTTTCAGTCTTTTTCAGTCTTGTGTCCCAGCTTTAGACAATACACACCTGTAGTGTAAAGGCCTCCGCTGCTTCAAACAAGCAAGATCTGAGACCTTAAAGGTAGGGGTGCCCAATACGTCGATCTCGTAACATTAAAAAAAAAAAAGATTTTAGTCCATCATCTATCATCCCTAATTAGGACTAAGCAGTTAAGATTGAATGTATGTATCCTCCTTGATTGACGTACAGGGCGGCCGGTCTGAGATCTCTTCTCTGGTACGGGTCACGGGCAGGGACATGCACGGTCAAACGCGTAGCTATAAACCCCAGGTTTCCTCCTGTTAAGGAGGAGTTCTTCCTCCCACCGTTGCCTAATACACTGTTGCCCATAAAGTTGAAATAATTGTTCAATACCCCCAATTTAGTTAAAGCCTGAATACACCGTTTGCAAAGGTTCATTGTGGTTTAAGATTCACTGTGATCTGTTTGGAAGAGTTTGATCAATAAAGTTGAGAAGATATTCACTTTATTTATCAAGAATAAATCATCCTTAATCCTTAATGTTGAATTCCTGAATCGTTGAGTCTCTCTCTAATTAAAGAGTTTGGTCTAAACCTGCTCTTTATGGAAGTGTCTTGAGATAAAGCTGTTATGAATTGGCGCTCTATAAATAAAGATTGATTGATTGATTGATTGAATTTATATCTGCAAGTCATCAGAGGAAGGTAGTGACCACAAATGTGCTGAATGTTCCAGTTACTCTTGTCACTTGTGTGCAGTGTTAAATGTTCCATCACTGTTGGTCACCTATGTGCATTACTGCTGTCAGTCTTTATGTGTAATACCAAGGGTTACATTAGCTGTAGTTATGCAGAGTACTCTAACATATACTGTATATATAAAGTATACTCAGTATATACACTCCCCTCCAAAAGTATTGGAACAGTGAGGCCAGTTCCTTTATTTTTGCTGTAGACTGAAAACATTTGGGTTTGACATCAAAAGATGAATATGAGACAAGAGATCAACATTTCAGCTTTTATTTCCAGGTATTTACATCTGGATCTGATACACAACTTAGAAGTTAGCATTATTTGTAACGGAACAGCAAATTTTTAGGCGAGCAAAAGTATTGGGACAGATAGACTTAAAATAGATTAACGTGAAAAGACTTAATATTTAGTTGCAAATCCTTTGCTTGCAATAACTGCATCAAGCCTGTGACCCATTGACATCACCAAACTTTTGCATTCTGCTTTTGTGATGCTTTTCCAGGCTTTCACCGCAGCCTCTTTCAGTTGTGGTTTGTTTTGGGGGGTTTCTCCCTTCAGTCTGCTCTTTAGCAGGTAAAATGCATGCTCTACAGGGTTGAAGTCTGGAGATTGACTTGGCCAGTCTAAAACCTCCCACTTCTTGCCCCTGATGAACTCCTTTGTTGTTTTGGCAGTGTGTTTTGAATCATTATCTTGCTGCACCATGAAGGATCTCCCAATCAGTTTGGTTGCATCTTTCTTTAAATTGGCAGACAAAATGTTTCTGTAGACTTCTGAGTTCATTTTGCTGCTGCCATCATGTGTTACATCATCAATGAAGATGAATGAGCCCATCCCAGAAGAAGCCATGCAAGCCCAAGCCATGACATTACCTCCACTGTTTCACAGATGAGCTTGTATGTTTGGGATCATGAGCAGATCCTCTCTTTCTCCAAACTTTAGCCTTTCCATCACTTTGGTAAAGGTTCATCTTTGTCTCATCAGTCCATAAAACTTTGTCCCAGAATTTTTAGGCTTGTCTCTGGACTTTTTGGCAAATTCCAGCCTGGCCTTCCTATTCTTCTTGCTAATGAGTGGTTTGCATCTTCTGGTGTGGCCTCTGTACTTTTGTTCATGAAGTCTTCTGCGAACAGTAGACTGTGACACCTTCTCTCCTGCTCTCTGGAGGTTGATGCTGATGTCAACAGTTGTTTTAGGGTCTTTCTTTACAGCTCTCACAATGTCTGTGTCATCAACTGCTGCTGTTTTCCTTGGTCTACCTGTTCGACGTCTGTTACTTAGTACACCAGTGGTTTCTTTCTTCTTCAGGACATTCCAAATGGTAGTACTGGCTTTGGCCAATGTTTGTGCAATGACTGTGATTGATTTTCCATCTTCTCTCAGCTTCACAATTGCTTGTTTTTCACCCATGGACAGCTCTCTGGTTTTCTTGTTGGTTACGCCTCTAACTATAAATGCTGTCTGCACAGGCAAAACCCAAATCTGAGACTGAACGTAGACATTCAGCGCGATTTATTGTTTGAATAATCAATGTAATAGGACACACCAGGGCAACAAAACACACCTGTCAGTCACATGTTCCAATACTTTTGCTCACATGAAAAATGGGTGGGTTCAAACAAAAGGTGCTAACTTCTAAGTTGTGTATCAGATCCAGATGTAAATACCTGGAAATAAAAGCTGAAATGTTGATCTCTTGTCTCATATTCATCTTTTGATGTCAAACCCAAATGTTTTCAGTCTACAGCAAAAATAAAGGAATTGGCCTCACTGTTCCAATACTTTTGGAGGGGAGTGTATATAGAAATAAATATATGTTTAACATTTTTAATGTAGGTGGATCGTTTTGACCTGGTCATTTTAAAAGTAACATGCAAGCCGGGAAAGTGTGGGCCCCCCTGTTTAAAGTCAAAGTGTTTCATAACTGAAAACAAACTACTTGGTTCAGTTTAGCAAGAAATTATGGTTTGGGTTAAAATAAGGATTTAGTTACAATAGTTAAGTTCCATTTTTGGTTTCACACAAGAAACAAAGCCCATTCTCTTGGGTGACGCTTAAGTGTCTCACACAGATGCTAAACTTTGCCTTATTTGTCAGGATGACATGCCTTGTGATAGTATTTGACATCCTAGGAATGAGAGCAGTCTGGGAAGCACACTGTCAGTTCAGTCTGATCAGTCTGTCCTTGTTTTTTTGTCTGCCCACATCTCTTTCACTCCTTTTCCCTCTTCCTCTTTCTTTTGTTAGTCAGATACAGGAACGTATCCACATCCTCCAAAGACCTGGAACAGGAGACTGACACATCAGTAGCAAACTGTCTGAGAATGTTTAGCCTGATTCTTTCCCACAATAGTTTTAGATGGTTCCTGTTGCCCTGGACTTACTGTATGTGAGCTCTTCCTCATCCATCCCATTTTGTTTGCACTGTAATCTGCCATCTTCCTCCTTAACCTCTCATCTGTGACTCAGTCAGTCAATCAATCAGGATGACGTTTGATGATGTTTGTGGCCCTGCTGAGACATCGGGCCAAGGAAATGTCCTCAATGCCAGGGAGTGCTCAATGCCAACCAATGATGCGTTGGGCCGTCTTGATGACCTTAATGACCGTCTGAATGGCAGTTAACATACCATGCTGTGATGCAGTACGCAAGCACACCCTCCACTGTGCATCTGTAAAAGTCAATCAATCTTTATTTTCTTTATTTAGTATTATCTAAGGATTTTTAATAGTTTAGATAGAGCAGCTGCTAAGATTTGAACATTCATGGTGACGACATCACTGACCATTTTTTTAATATTCTTTTTATTGAGTTTTATGGTATGTGCAAATAATAATAATAGTAATAAGAAGAAGAATAAACTAAAAAACAAGCAAACAGGAAGGCAAGAACAAAAACAAAACAATCCCACCCACCACAAAACTAACTTCATGCGCTGCAATACAATATACAGAGTTTTACAGAAATAAATGCAACCACATATACTTATCAGACAGTATTTAAAAAAAAAAAAAAACATTGCATCCTTCAGTGAGATACTGAATTATTATGCTATGGAGCTACAGTAGAGTTTTTGTAGAAAAGTATGCAGAGGTGTCCAGAGTCTCCAAAATTTTTCTGATTTGTCATTCAGATCGTGGGTCAATTTTTCCAAAGGAAGAAGATCACTGGCCATTTTGCTAACCACTTTACCGGCATGCTATCAACCTTTGAGTTCATATGGCACACTGCCAGGCCTAGCCTCATCATAATCAGGGTCACACCCTTAACCTGGTATTTCTAAAGCTTTAAATACAGTATATCCTATAGATCGTACAAAAGGTAGTTTCTGATAAATAAAAGTATCTTGGAGGAGTGTGGAAAAGAGTGAGGACACTACAAAAGAAGCTGGTCTGTGCACACACCGGATTTTTTACTGTAACAAAGCAAGGTCTTCATTTCTACTTGTAGTGCTCACATCCAAGACTGAAACATCCACTCCCTTATTCTGTTACAGCTCCTGACAGTTCCACATATATCACACACTTATTCTCACATAGTCCCAACTTGATAATCTGAAACTCAAAAATTGCTCAAAGGTGCAGACAACACATAGTGAGTAGAGTGGCCAAGTTAACTTTAGTTTTAGCTATAGACACGTCAACATATATGATATAATGATGTACACTCTGACAACCTACACTGAAATAGAGTGTTCATGCGTATCCAAGCAATGTGTAGTAAATAGAAAATGATTTTACAGCACAGATAGTAACTAGGCTGTATCAGGCTGGATGGAAGAGGAGGCTCAGGGAGGGGTCTGTGTGGCCCGGCATGATAGAGTGATAAACAACAGTCAGCCCACCGACGAGCACAACCCCCCTTAAATATCCTCCTCCATCAGTGGGGGAGGTCACTACACACTTATACACACTATTTGGCCAAATTAATATCTACACATTATACAGGTGAAAATATACTCATCACCAAATACTTTTTACTTTAATATTTGATGACGCTTTAAATTACGGCTGCAATTTGTTACTTCATCAGTTATTCATAAACCTTCATATTAAGCCCTGTGTTTCATATCCAGGTGCTAAACTGAGTACAAAATACAGACAGCTCTGACTTTTCCCACTGTGTCTTGGTGTGTGTGTGTGTGTGTGTGTGTGTGTGCTTTTGTACATCTATTTTTGTCCTTAAAACTGTGGTGTGGGGACATTTTTACCAAGTGAAGACATTTTGTTTGTCACATCATCATTGTCACATTTGTTACAACTTAGTTTTACGGTTAGAGTAGATTCAGTTTAGGCTCAGAGCTAGAATTAAGAATTGAGAGGATATATTTTGTTATTAAGGTCATCACAAGCTTAGAAATACAGATATGTCCTTAATCAAATTTACCAATCTAGTTCTGACAGGTGATTTTCTAAGTGTGCTAAAAACAAACAAACTGGAGGCTTCCTGGAGGCAGAGGGGGAAATGATTTGCAGTAATAGATGATTTCATGTTAGCAAGCAACATGAACAATCAATCAATCTTTATTTATATAGCGCCAAATCACAACAGTGTTATCTCAAGACACTTTCCACAAAGAGCAGGTCTAGACCAAACTCTTTAATTAGAGAGAGACCCAATGAGTCAGGAATTCAACATTAAGGATTCAAGAATTCCCACATGAGCAAGCATCAGATGTTATATTGAGCAACAGTGGCAAGGAAAAACTCCCCTTTAACGGGAAGAAACCTCGAACAGACCCAGACTCAATGTTGGGCGGCTTCTGTAGGGAACAGGATGGTCCTTTAAGGCAGTGATCAGATTAGAACATTTGTCCCCATTTTATAGATAAAGCTCGGCAGTGAGTGTCACTGCTGATGTCGTGAGCCAGAGATCAAACTGCACATGGAATATTCAGTCAGTCTGGTTGCTATGGAAAACAAAGTTACACAACAATTTGATTTCTGTTTAAAGAGCACAAAAGTGGCTGAAAATAATGCTGAATGCTGAAAATATAGAAGACACAAGACAAGATGGCCAAGTCAATCAATCAATCAATCAATCAATCAATCAATCAATCAATCAATCTTTATTTATACAGCACCAATTCATAACAGCATTATCTCCAGACTCTTTCCATAAAGAGCAGGTCTAGACCAAACTCTTTAATTAGAGAGAGACCCAACGATTCAGGAATTCAACATTAAGGATTCAAGAATCCCCACATGAGCAGCATCAGAAGTCAGAAGCCTTATAATTTACTATTATTGATTATTAATTAAATGCTGCATGGTGCACATCCTTTTCCCCACCATCACCTACACACATGTATCAATACACAGTACATGCCAAAAAGGTGTGGCCATGTGATCAAAGTATTCTATTTGTTACACAATCATCTCTATAATGTCTCACAGTGCAAGTTTTTATTTGTGATATAGTGTTTGATGGGCATCCCCACCCACCATGTGAACTGCTCAGAGGTCAAAAAACACACACACACACACACAACCAAAGAGAACACACCCTGCCCCTATCACTCACAGTTATTCATTTACACATTTTGCAACATTAGGTGATGCATTCAGTATTCACACCCACCTGGTCTCCATGCAGCACCCCCCTGACCATCCTGGGCCTTTATATAAAGTCCCGTGCTCTGTCCCTCTGCCTTTTTCTCCTGCTAACTAACAGTTAGCCATGGATACTTTAAAGTTTTTAATCCTGCTCTTATGGATGTGTGGCTGTAGGGCAGGAGGACGGGCACAGCCCAGGTGAGTCCATCACAACAAATTAAAAAAATAATCAAAGTTTTCATCATCAATAAATCATTTAAAAAATCTTTTTTAATGATTTAACTTATGAATTGATGGACAGCATTAGCTCAGCCCAAGCCAACAAATCAATGATTTTATTAAATCAGTTGTCAATTTAGAATAAGACAATAAGTAATTAATCTGTTAAGCCGCTAATTACTAATTGCATATATCCTTGCTCTCACTATTGACATTATGGTGATTCTATTTACTTGAATTGTATCCCTATAATATTACTGCAGTTATATAATATTATGGTATTAGGGGTACTTGGATTCATTGACTCAGTATTTGTAAAAACCTTCTCATTTCTATATAAGTTGTTAATATCATGTGCACGCATAGAGTGTTGTTCCCTCTCAGAGGTTCCAGACCATCAGGCTGGTAACTGCTGTTTTTTTTGTATCAGAGGGAATTCTTAATTGAATCAATTAATTAATTGAATTGATTAAATTCCTATACCGAGTACCTCAAGTAAGAATGAGTTTATGGGGACTATGTTGGGTTTAATGAGACTTTTATCTGGCACCATCTGATGCTTCTAACCCAATACACCTGAAATATTTGACTACAGGATTATTACAGCTATGTAGTAAGAGCCTTATTAATCCACATCTTTAATTATTGTTTGTTTGTTCTTTTATTTAGTTACTCTCTCCTACTTCAGTTAAACCCTGCTATCACACAGATCACAGACGGTTTCCCATCTGACAATTGCAGATACATTTGTGAATTCTGCAGGTCTCTCATACATGGCTCACAGTCATGCTGTTTGCTTTGATACGTTGAACCTGTTCAAATTAACGATAGAGATAGTAGCTCCTGTTGCTAATTGCAGCTTTGATGAAACAGGCATTTGCTTTTGTTGGGTCACCCTTTACATAGGATTGTTATGTAACAGCAGGTAAGTGGTCGCATTTAGTTCCCTCTTCTGTAAACACACAATAATGTCAACTGCAGTATAAATGAGAGGGATTTAGATGAATCTACACTTTACATTTCAGCCACATTTTATATATATATTATATATATTATATCATACAACCATGTTAAATAATTCATCAGAATGGGATATCGAAGTCCTCGCTGATGACCTTTTCACTTCATCTTTACTTGACTATAACATGGTTAACATTCATTAACATTCCGTTGTCTTTCTCTCTTTGACAGGCTTCAGAAAACGCACAGAGAAGACGGTAGGCTGGATTTCATCATCCAATAAATAGCACACATTCATGCACTGAAACACGCACATTCATTTAAGTTTATATTGTGCTAATATGGTGCATATTCCCAAGTAGATCTAGTTAGTTTATTTAAAGATTCATTGTAAATACAGTACAAGGTAGTGGTGGCTGGTCTCCAAAGGGGCCCACACCTAATATACCTGCTCACAGTCACACATTTATTTTGCACTTTACCTGTTGAGATTGTTGATCTTAGTGCTGAGACAGCACTGCTAACACCTGAGCCACTAAGAATATTCATAATCCAGTAAGTCAGTCAGAAGAATCATTTCAATGACACAAACTGAATCTTGCCAATAGCTACATTTAATGTATTTATTACTATTGTTTTGGTGGTAAAATGTTATTACATTTCTATTCTTAATGAGCAATATCCATTTGTTGATGTGCCTGCGTTGTGTTTGTGTTTCCCCAGCAGTAGTGCTGACCTCCTGCAACTTTAACCAGGACAGTGACCCATTCTGCAGGTTCAGTCAGGACACCACAGACAACAGTGACTGGACGAGACACAGAGGTCAAACCCCGACACCTGGAACTGGTCCCAATGGAGACTACCCTGATGGAAGTCAGTCCTCAATGCATGGTTTATTTGAAAGCTTTCAATTAATTTCTGTGAAATTAGATCAGCATTTATTGCATCAGGCCATGGATGAGATGATTAAAGTGCTAGATTGGAATTAAATTCTCACTCATGATAAACACACATCTTCCTTTTGTCTCGATCTGTCTGCAGAGGGTTTCTACGTCTACCATGAGTGTGACAATGTGTCTAATGGACAGAATGCTCGTCTGCTGAGCCCTGTCCTCTCATCATCGGCCTCTCAAATCTGTGTCCAGTTTCGATACTACATGTATGGCTCAGACAATCAGAATACGTTGAAGGTCCTGGCCAAAACATCCAGCGGTGAGGCCGAGGTCTGGAAGAAGACCGGTGTACAGAGTCCATCCTGGCTGAAGGGCTCTGTCACCATGTCAAAACCCAGCAGCCAGAGCATCACGGTGAGTGTTACTGTAGCAGGTCACTGGAGATGCTGCTTTAACAAGAAAAAGTGGGGCCTGGCAACTAAAATCCAGTCTTATTGGTTATGATGTATCCATATTCAAAATGTACCATTAAAGTCTACTGACAGGTGCGTTGTATTAAAAACCTTTTCAAGGAACCAAAGAATCCTGAATGTTGTCAGCCCCTTGAAATTAAATAGTTATAACTGAAACAATTCATCCTGACATCAAGTTTTTATAATATACTTTTCCAGTTCATTTGCCTATTATTGCGCTGAAACTGGTGTTCACTAAAAAACATCAGAGTTGGAGAAATGAATGAGAAATACAACCAACTTAGTGTACATACTCATAACTGCTTATTCAGTCTTTTTTGGTATTGATGGCCAAATGTTTACAGAGGCATTTACACCATCCAAGCACCATCCACCATGTTTAAAGGATAACTCGTTCTATTTTTAAATGTGGGCCAAATCAAAGTAGGTCCACTAAAAGTGTTTCTTTATGCCACTGACAGGCTCAGATTGTTAATATAAGTGTATGACAACATCAGGGAAAGGACCCCTACAAAGATAGACCTGTACAATCCTTTATGTTTAACCAGAGAGAGCTGTTATATTGCACTGTTCAAAATAACTTGACTACACTGACAGAGACAGAACATGTGAGTGGCTGCTCTACTGCTGCCTCAATCTTTTGGTTTGCTTGTGTTATTGTGTGTCACACAACTACTGTGTTGGGCCCAACCTAACCCTTGACAACACCAAAGTTACACAATAACACAAACATACTAACTGACCGAGACAGCGGTAGACCTGCAACTCCCATGTAAAATTGTTGTTTTTGTCAATGGAGTCTGGTGGCTTTGAACCAAGTGATATAATTTGATAAACTGCTAAGATTTTATTTGATAAACAAGCACTTTTGATGGACATTCTCTGATTTGGTGCAATTGCCAGCAAGGATTTCATTACAGCCATTGTGGCTCCTTCGCCACCCACTCTCAGCTGCCAGCTGCCAGCCCTGGTTTAAAAATGCTAGAATTATTCTTTAACCTGATGAAAACGTTTGGCCGGCGGGTGAGCATGGTCTTTAGACGCTCTAGAGGGCTCGGTCTCGAAGCAAGAGTAAAACATGGGTATCATATGAAACAAGACGAACTCCAATCACATAACTAGCTTGTCGCCAAAGGGGCTCCAAAGTCAGGCAAAATTTTGGTGAGAAAAACTAGCATAGCCATTTTCAAAGGGGTCCATTGACCTCTGGCTCCAAGATACATATTGTGTGTATAGAGTAAAAAAAGCGTTCGTATGGGTCTATATAGTGGAGGCCTATGGAAGTGACAATGATGACTGTAAGCAAAAATGCCAATGTACTAATGCACTGGCGAATAATTTCTGTTCTATCAAATCGCTGTTACACTCTGAAAACTGAAAAACTAAAAAATATAAATAGTTCAAATAACTTCTGGAGTATTAAGAAATATTTTGTTTATGTCTCTACAGTCAATATTGTTTTGGATCAACATATTCTGTGTCTTTAGTTAGTTATTGATGAAAAACATCTGATTTTATGTTTTGTTCTGTTTTTCACGTGGCACAATTTCCTGTTTTCTCTCTGTGTCTATAGGTTGTGTTCGAGGCTCAGCGAGGCTTCAGTGCTTCCTGTGACTCAGCTCTGGACAACATTGTCATTACTGAGGGAGCATGTCCCTGTGAGTACATATACATGCACACACACACACACACACACACACACATACCATGAGTCGCTATCTTTGTGGGGACTACCTATGTATACTGTTACTGAAAACTATTAAACTATCCCTGACCCATACCATCTCCTCGCGACCCTGACAGAAAAGTATAGATAATGGATGGATAGTTTTATCAATTACAACAGCATCGTTCAGAACATTGTTTTCCTAGTTGGGTCCAGCAAAATGGCCCCAGAAAACACTGTGGGCCCCATATTGTGAGTTTTCTCCCAGTTTTAAGGCTGCTCTAACTAAATAATAGAGGAACACACACACACACACACACAGACACTGCGGTATCATTGATTGTCTAAATGTTTTATCACAACAGCTTGTGTTACCGGCTGCGATTTTGACATTCTTGATGACCTGTGTGGGTGGACAACTCAAACGGAAAATCCTGATTTATTTGGCTTCGGTCAGTGGATTGGACCAACAGACACTGAAGGCACCGGACCTGATGATGACTTCTCTAAACCTGGATGTAAGTGAGGCTTCTTTTCAAGAGTGAGTGACTGTGAGTTGCTGCAGTAAAAGTTTCATTAGCAACATGAAATTGCTGCCAGTGATCAACAGAAAATATATGGCTTTTGTGTTTTAATTTTAAAAGAAATAGCTGTTTCAATATAGCTTTTATAGATGCTTGACAGTACATGCTTTTACAGTTTTGAACATCAGGTTTTCCTGCTACAAATATTTGTAAATAAAAAGATCCATAATTTTGGTGTGTATGTAAAGGACATTTATTTTATGCACACTGTATAATGTGTGAAAGCAACATGAATAGTGTAAATGGTATGGTCCACAACAGACGGATATTGCGTTTATTGTGTTTAGAGTTTTGGCAATGTGACTACAGATTTGCAAAAAACTATAAATGTTGCAATTAGGCTTTTGGTGTTGTCATTTTGCATAGATTTAACTCCACATGCACAAGATGAAATTAAAGTAATTCAATAAATATGATGCAAAACAAGGCATTTTCACTAGGAAATGCTTGTATAGGACAGCTACAAGCACAGATTACAGCTGCAGAAATATCTGCATGTGACCACAAATTCTTATCTAAATCACACCTCATATCCTCCTGTGTGACCCACCCCTGGCACTCATTGGCAAATATATCTAGACATCCAGCTGTTATTGTGGCACAGATGAACATCTAATTATGTGGCTGCTGTTTAGAAACTTTCCACCTCCATGAGGAAGAGGAATTTCTATATGGGGTTGAGGAATGGACAGTAAGGTTCCCCCTTTACTCACCCGCCACAAGTCATCCATCATCATCAAAGAATGAAAATATGTGCTCATTAGGAGTTTATTATTATTATTATTATGGACTCATATAGACAAATGTGCCTTAGCTATCGTAAAAAAAAACTGTAGTAACTCTTGATCAGTGTTATATGCAATAAACAAACTGTTAGCAACTTTCTGGAACATACACGTTATTGTGGTATAGGATAAATCATCACAATGATAAAGTCTTTATTTCATTTGTTCTTTTTTATTCTTACCTAAATGGCAGCTATTTATTTTTGACCTTTCTATATGTAGTGGGGGCCTACATGTTGCTGGATTCTTTCGAGGCTCTCCCAGGGGCCAAGAGTCAAATCAGAAGTCCTCTAATAACCCCCTCCTCTGGATGTCTGGACCTCACCTTCCACTATTACCTGTACGGCACCAGCACCACTATGGAGCTCAGTGTCCACACCATCACCACAGGTAAAACTGCACTCATTGTAATGTCCATACAGACAGGAACACAGACAGCATGGCAATGATTGTTCTGCTTGAATTTGTTTTTCTTTTAAACAGGTGGAAGCCTTGGACCTGCTCTCTTCACTGTCAGGGGCAACCAGGGTCAAGGCTGGAAGCCTGCAGAGGTCCAATACCTGGGATCTTCTGCCATTCAGGTAACTACTAGAACTGTGTGTATATGTATGTGTGCATGTGTGTGTGGATCGGTTTATATTCCATAACCTTCTTGTAACATTAATGTGTATTTCAGTTTGTGATTGTGGGCACCTTCGGAGAAACTCCTGAGACAGATATTGCTGTTGATGCTGTGTGCGTCTTGGCCTGCAAAGGTGAGAACATCATCAGGTTACTCTCTGCATCATCAGAAATGTGTATATGCTGTGTCAATGATAAATGTCTTCATATTTCATATTTATGTTTAATTTATAGCGCAACCAACAACTCCTGTACCACCAGTAACCACACCAAAACCAACAACTCCCAGACCAACCACGCCAAAACCAACAACTCCCAAACCAACGACACCAAAACCAACAACTCCCAAACCAACCACGCCAAAACCAACAACTCCCAAACCAACGACACCAAAACCAACAACTCCCAAACCAACCACTCCAAAACCAACAACTCCCAAACCAACCACTCCAAAACCAACAACTCCCAGACCGACCACTCCAAAACCAACAACCCCAAGACCAACAACACCAAAACCAACAACTCCTAAACCAACGACACCAAAACCAACAACCCCCAGACCAACCACTCCAAAACCAACAACCCCAAGACCAACGACACCAAAACCAACAACTCCCAAACCGACCACTCCAAAACCAACAACTCCCAAACCGACTACACCAAAACCAACTACACCAAAACCAACAACTCCCAGACCGACTACACCAAAACCAACAACCCCCAAACCGACTACACCAAAACCAACAACTCCCAAACCGACTACACCAAAACCAACTACACCAAAACCAACAACTCCCAGACCGACTACACCAAAACCAACAACCCCCACACCGACCACTCCAAAACCAACAACTCCCAAACCGACTACACCAAAACCAACTACACCAAAACCAACAACTCCCAAACCGACTACACCAAAACCAACAACTCCCAAACCGACTACTCCAAAACCAACAACTCCCAAACCAACTACTCCAAAACCAACAACTCCCAGACCAACTACTCCAAAACCAACAACTCCCAAACCGACTACACCAAAACCAACAACTCCCAAACCGACTACTCCAAAACCAACAACTCCCAAACCAACTACTCCAAAACCAACAACTCCCAGACCGACTACACCCAAACCAACAACTCCTAGACCAACAACACCCAAACCAACAACTCCTAGACCAACAACACCCAAGCCACCAAGTATGACAAGTCCTTATTAGAGTTTTGTTTTGATTTTCAATAATCTTTCTTTCTTTCTTTCTTTCTTTCTTTCTTTCTTTCATCAACCAATTGTTTGAATGTCTTTCTTCTGTACAGGACCATGTCCCCCTGATGCAGAGTATATAGAATGTGGTCCCGCCTGTATCCCCACCTGTATGGAACCCTCCACGAACTGTTCTGGCTCCTGTATCAGTAGCTGCTTCTGTAAACCAGGGTTTGTCTTCAAGGGACGGCGTTGTGTACCATTGGAGAAATGTGGTTGTCTGGATGACCAGAATAACTATTATGAGGTCAGATGTCTTTCTTAACATACACATACATTAATTCTTGCTTGTGCAATGATATAATGGCAAGACAATAAATGACAAGAATGTTGTAGTATGTAGTTCTAGTGTCATACAATACAGTCTGCCAGTATTAATCCTTTGTTCAATTTGGTTTCAGCCTGGCGAAATCGTGTTTGGTGATGGCTGTTCAAAGCTGTGTCGTTGTGTAGGGAACTACACTCTGGAATGTGTTGATACCTCCTGTGACCCGACTGAGGAGTGTCGCGAGGTTAATGGTGTTGCAGGATGCTATCCTAAAGGTAATATATGGTAATTTGTGAAGGAATTGGTACAAAAACTGGTAGAAGCAGCTTGAAACAATCTTGTTCTAACAATGTGTCGTCTTGCCATATCTGAAGGCGAAGTGTTTAGAACTGTTCATGATGGCCACGCTTAAGGAAAAGTCTGAAAGTCTGTCTTCAAATGGGGGGAACTGTGCACACTTTTGGACAAGCTTTCCTTGAAGACATTCATAGTGTTGCACTTTTTGTACACACAAAATGTAATAGCCGTGAGCATAATTAAAAAGGAGAGCTAAATAGAAATGGATAAGTCCTGTTGTTTTCTCACCTCACCATTCCTGGTCAGTCACTGCGTAAAGTGAGCATGCTTGTCAGGCTGGTTTCAGACTATCCAACCATCTGAAAGGTTTGGGAGGGATGGAGTTTCAGACACTGATCACACTGCAGGGTCTTAGGACTTTCTTAATTTTTAAATTACTGGTCAAACCAGTAAAACCTCTTCATTACAAACTATATAATGTTTCTCTCTTTTATTTGCTTAGGTACATCCACATGCATTGCATCTGGTGATCCCCACTACACCACCTTTGACAAACGCAAGTACAACTTCATGGGCAACTGCAGCTATTTGATGTCTGCACCCTGCAATGAAACAACTCTTCCATACTTTGAAGTCCATACCGACAATGAAAATCGCTATAACACACCCACTATTTCCTATGTGAAGGCTGTGCATGTATATGTACAGATGGTGAAGATCTCCATCCTAAAAGGTGGCACTGTGCAGGTAAGAAATAAGAGGAGGAGCTAGCATAGCTGCATGACAAATTGAATAGCAGGGTGATGACTTAAATGCAGTTTTTCAGTTACTAATGCCATTGAATCTTGAAAGTATTAGATTCCATACGTATACGTTATTTGCATTGGCTTCCTCTATACAGGTGAATGGGACCAATGTAAACCCGCCAGTGAGTCCAGCCCCTGGTGTCTCTGTGTTCAAATCAGGAAAGCACTACACTGTGTCCATGAACTTTGGTGTAACAGTTCGTTATGATGGAAACCACTTCATGGATATCAAAGTGATCAAAGAGTGAGTGAGGACTGAACAGATTCTGTCACTGGAGACGGTCTCGTTACACGCATTCTTACCCCAACTCCACTCAGAATACTGTTTTTAATTGAAGTTTAGAAATAAAGCTGAAAAAACACTCAATGAGTGGAATTAAAACAAATCACAAACTCTTGGACATGGTGCAGAAGTAGTGAAATGGAGCTCTGACTTAATTGTTGCTCTCACTTCCCACATATTGCTAACTTTCTTGTAATCTGCAGCTATCAGAGCAAACTGTGTGGACTGTGTGGGGATTATGATGGAGACACCAAAGATGACTTCCGTAAGCCAGATGGATTGCTGACCAACAATGCCAATGACTTTGGACACAGCTGGAACACTGATCCAGAGTGAGTAACATACATTAAAGGTGTATTTTGTAAGATTTGGTCACTTCAGTCCAGATAAATAGGGGACAACATTTCCCCTCCTCTTCCCACCTTTGTCCTCCCATGATCCCAAGGGTCGAAACCATACAGACAACGGCTGCCGAGGGAGTTGGCCACGAGTACATGTCCACAAGAACTTTACACACTCAGAGAAGACAGAAAAAATAGAACCAATTAGATACATTCTTATTCTTATTATTACAATCGAGCCAAACAGTCTAAAAATAGAGCACACATTATTAACTAATAGAAAATTACTTCAGTACAATCAGTGAGTCAGCTCCAATGACAATCAGAGTAGTGTATGCTGTAAAAGGAATAAGCATCAGTGATATCAAGTCATTTAGATTTAAGATAACACATCATTATTCCGGTGAGGGAAATTTCCTATTAACATAATGAGACATAATGAGAAACGAATAAAATAATGAGTAATGCAGCAGGTCTAGTCCACGCTTTCATACACAGTGTCGTTCATGTAGACCTCTCTTGTCGCCAGGTGTGTAGAGCAGCCTCAGTCCGCCTGTTTTCAGTGTCAGCCTGCTCACGCTTGCTTTCTCCCACTACTTCCTACGCCACCAGGAACCAATTATTCATCAATCAATCAATCTTTATTTATAGAGCGCCAATTCATAACAGCGTTATCTCAAGACACTTTCCATAAAGAGCAGGTCTAGACCAAACTCTTTAATTAGAGAGAGACCCAACGATTCAGGAATTCAACATTAAGGATTCAAGAATCCCCACATGAGCAGCATCAGATATTAGATTAGGAAACAGTGGCAGGAAGAACTCCCCTTTAACGGGAAGAAACCTGGAACAGACCCAGGCTCGGGGGGGGGGGGGGGCTTTCTGTCAGGGTCCATGTTGGGTGGAGGTTGGACAGAGAGAGAGAGAGAGAGAGAGAGAGAGAACACAAACAGCAACCAACATGCTAACAGTTACTATAGCACTAACAATAGGAGTATGACTAAAAAATTTGCATTAGCAATATGGTAATGTTGAAAAACATGACTAGTATTCATCTTTAGTGATCAGTCTTATGGTTCAGTGCCAATGGCGTACGTACGTCTACTAAACAATATCTGTTTATATATGTCTATTGTAAAGATGACGAGGCCTCGTGTTTGAACTGACAACACCTCTTGTTCTCCCAAGTTCAGGTGGAGTATCACGTATATCATTAGTGTATCATTCAGGGTTCAACTTCAGTGTTACATGGGTTCAACACATTCATGTTTCCTCGCTAGAACAGATGATCGACAGTAGCATGGTAGAGTCAAGTCATTAACAACGGTGCAGGAGGATTCTTGTATAGAAAACAGATTTTCTCCCCTACAGCAGTGTCATCAATAATGTATAGTAACTCAAGGTCCAAGGTTTATTTGTCATTTTACAACATAGGGTTGCCCGCTGAAATAAAAGCTGTAGCACCGTCATGCTGCACACACATAAACATACTGTCTATGCAGATTATTCATTTTAGAACAGAACAGGATCACATACAAAATAAAAACAATATAAACAGATATTTACTGTATATACATGCATTTCTGTATACACCAATGAAATAATTCTGTAGTGCCTTTTATGAATATGCTTTTGTGAAATGTAAACAGCAGCGACAGGATAGTGTTGATAATGGTGGTCTTCATTTTTCACACAAAAGGTTTGACCACACACAGAGCTCTAACTGGCTGTCTATGTTGACAGATGTAATAAGAAACCCAACACCACCGTCCCTGGGTGTGATGAAGAAGAGAAGGAACTGTATGAGAGCTCCGGGTACTGTGGCAACCTGCTGGACAAAAACGGTCCCTTTGCTGTGTGCCACTCCAAAGTCAACCCCAATGTAATTCCTCACACGCACATTCAAACACATGCAGACATGCAGTGTATGCAAACCTATACAGTGAGAATATGAAGAAGTTCCTATATATATTGGTAAAACACAAGCACACTGTCTTGGTGGTGCTCAGATTGAGGTGATAGCTATCTTTTGATTAAGCAAGTGACAAGTTCCTTTTTCTTTTATTCCATCCTTGTAAAGATCAGAGAGAGACAGAGCGTTGTTACTCAACAAACTATGTGTGTGTCTTCAGAATTATTTCAGGGACTGTGTCTTTGATCTGTGTGAGCTGGATGGAGCTAAGCCCATACTGTGTGAAGCCATTGAAGCCTATGTCAATGAGTGCCAGGACCGTGGAGTCAATATTGGACCTTGGAGGAATGAAACCTTCTGCCGTAAGTATTAGCTGACAGAATGGGTGGAAACTATAGGTTGATGGAGGAATGTAGGGTTTCTTAGTTGATTTGGGACTCTATTTATCAAGCATGTTAGAGTAGGAAATCACTGCCAACTGGCTGGTGACGTAGATTTGGCCCTTCTGTTAGGACTAGAAATAAAACAGTGAATCAGCTTTCCTAGCTGAACGTATTCCTATTTAAACCAAAATTTTGAAAAGCTTCATCGGTGTTGGAGTCATCAAGGTATGGCAGTGAGGCAGGCAGAGTGATTCCATGAGAGGAGAGATGTTTTTAGAACACTCAATAACAATAAGCTAATAGAAAGATCTTTTGACAAAAACCAAAGTGTTTTGCAGACTGATCTTTCTGTGTGAAGTTTGCATGTACTCCGGCTTCCCCCCACAGTCTAAACACATGCAGGTTGACTGGCGACTCTAAATTGCCCGTAGGTGTGAATCTGAGTGTGAATGGTTGTCCGTCTCCGTGTGTTGGCCCTGTGATTGACTGGTGACCAGTGCAGGGTGTGCCCCACCTCTCCCCCACAGTCAGCTGGGATTGATTCCCACATGATGTCCTGGCAGAAGCTGATTTTCTCATAACACATTTTTGTAATACAAAAATTGCAGATTTACAATCACGGTTATTCTGTCAGTAATAAATCGTACTTTTATCGCCATTATTCCCCTCATAAAGATAATGGGTATGACGAGTGTTAAAATTGTCAGAGACATTTCTTTGTCGCAACGTTGCACTCCAGGAGTCTCTCCTCTGCTGAAAAGTCAGTGCTTCATAAATATACTCTTGAGTGTCTTTACTCCTAGATTAACCTTCAGAGGGATTCCTTGAATGATTTGGAGACACTTGATAAATACAGGCCCTGGTTTCAACATTGCCTCTATACCCACCTTATTACTGACTTCAGCTTCCATCCTTCCCCTAGCTCTGACCTGCCCCCCCAACAGCCACTACGAGTCCTGTGCAGATCCCTGTCAGGAGACATGTTCTGGGAAACCTAGCTCCTGCGGGGGGCCCTGCTCTGAGGCCTGCGTGTGTGATCCTGGCTACATCCTGAGTGCCGGCAAGTGTGTCAAGAAGAATTCATGTGGTTGCAAACACACCAACGGCCAGTATTATGAGGTAATTGTGTGTGTGTGTGTGTGTGTGTGTGTCTTGTATTTATATCTTATCTTTATTTAGATAGATAGATAGATTGTATCATTGGTCCAGTGATCCCAGCTCTCACATTAATACAATTTCATACATATTCATTCAAGTAAATATTTGATATAAGCGTCAATGTGTGTGTGTGTGTGTACATGTGTACACTAGCCTGGAGAGGAATTCTATCTGGAGGACTGTAAGCTGAAGTGTCGGTGTGATGCTCCCTTCGTAACCTGTGTGGCCTCTGAATGCCCCCCAATGCACGAGTGCAAACTCCAGGATGGAGAGCTGGGGTGCTATCCCTCAGGTAGGTCCACACCCACAGCACTGCTCGCCAAGCAATAACTGCAATGGATGTAAATTGCCATCAGGGTTCAGCATTCACACACACACTCACACACTGAGGGTGGACAGCCTGCTCCACCTCTGAGCTGCTGCTTCTACACTGGCAGAGGCAGCAGAACAGAATGACATCCCATAGCTTCAGATGATATTTTGTGTTTCATTCAAGTCAAATCATTTTCATTCAGGAATTTAAAATGAATTGTAAAACAAATTGTGGCACATAGTGATCACTTTTGGTAAGTAAGGCTTTGCCCTAGACCCTGTAAATAACTTTTCACTCTTGATTAAAAGGATTAATCCATTTAAACATCCCAACAAGGGAGCAGTGTGAAGGTGTTTTTCCACAGAGAACCTCCACAGTTGCTCTTCTCTCAAAGTGTTATTAAAGTTAAACAATGCCGTTGTTGTAGCCACGTCTTAACTAGCAGTGGCCACTGAAACATGATACTCATTTCTCATACTCATTGCCTTTGTAAATACCCATGTATCGTAGAATTTGGATAGGCATGATGAATCAGGTTGAACAATGGAAGCTAGTGGAACTGAGGACCTAGAAGTTTCGCTTTCAATAACAGTTCAAACATCTTTATATCTTACAATCTTCACAGCATTTCCTTTTTTCAGCAGTGTAATTCATAGAGCTGACATCATGGAGCTAAAGTTCTGTCAGCTTGAAGTATCTGCCATTTTTTATTTAGAGTTTGAAGGAAAGCAGTAAGTCAGCTGCTTGTGTCTTAGAAAAAGGTTCAGCCTTGTTAACTCAGGTCTGTTGTGGTCTGATGTTGTCTCGCTCAGGCTCTCAGGACTGTGTGGTGTCTGGAGATCCTCACTACAACACATTTGACAAGAAGTTCTACAGCTTCATGGGAACATGTACCTACACACTGGCCAGAACCTGCAAGAATAACACAGGTAAGATGTTGTCTCTGACTTGCCACTGGGTAAAGAGAGAGGGGGTTTTATTCTTTTCTTATTTTGGTCATTTGAGATGATGCATGTCAAGGGTTGGTATGAGTTGAAGCTGATGTGCTCGGGGTACAGTAGTTCTTAAAATGTGGGGTGCGTGTGTATTAGAGGGGGTGCAGGGCAGTCTTTTCGTGTTTTTTAATGTATTGCCTAATTGCAGCTAGGGCTGGGCTTTGTTTTAAAAGTTACAGAACCAGTACCAGCTGCAGCATCCTTAAAGTGACACCAGTACCAAAAGACTGCTTGTGTCACTGCCTCTTTGTTCTACACATACTCCTGAATGTTTTGGTGGCGTTTTGACCAGCTGAACTGCACCTCGTGCTCTGTTTCACCACACACCACTGACTGTATGGGTCGTAGCTGCTGTGGGAAAGGGGCTAATCACATGGCTAATTGATTAGCTATTATCAGATATTTTGCTTTATTGGGGTCTGTCACTGAAAACTGCAGCAATATATATATATGTCCTTGGTTATGTATGGTGTCGTGCTCCCTGTCCAGGTCCTTGGTTCTCAGTGGAGGGGAAGAATGAGGAGAGAGGACTGACGGGGGTGTCCTACTTGAGAAAGCTCTACGTCACTGTGAATGGAATCACCGTGACCCTGATGAAAGCCAGGAGGACTCTGGTGTGTACAGACAACGTTTACACCCGTGTTCTGTGGCTGTAAACTTTTACAAGCTATCAGTATCACAAGAGGATGACGAGCACACATGCACACCAGCTGTATCTCTTCTCTTTATGTTAATCTTAATCTTCTGGTTTAGTGAGAGTACAAATCAAAGCCTGTCCCTTACTCTCCTCAGCTTTTTATTTCATCTCATCTTCATTCTTAGACTTTTATCTCTATTTCTCTATTTAATGCCATAATCCCACTCATGTTTCCTCATCTGTCCACAGATTGAACAGGTTTTCACAGTATCAGTTCTCCCTCATCTTATACAGCCAGTGATCTAAACCCCCCATGTACTGACAGACTGGCAGGAAGCTGTGAATATTTAACAAACATTAACTGTACCTGTAACTTCTGTTAAACACTGTCTTTACATTTCTTCCTTCCCCATGGCAGGTGAATGGACGACGGGTGGCCCTCCCCCACTCCCCCTCTCCTCTTATCTCTGTCAGCGTTGCTGGTCAGTACATCAACGTCCAGACGCCCTTCGGCCTTCAGGTGCGCTGGGATGGAAACCATTACGCCCAGATCTCAGTTCCCAGGTTAGTATAGAGATTTGTTGGCTTATAATATTCATCCAATATGACATTATGACACATATACATAAGAAACAGCAGGTAAACGTTTCCATCCTTTTCCATCTTTTCATTGATAATGAAGAAATAACAGGTATCAGCTAAAAAGGAACAACAGGTTGTGCCTCTGATGACATACATACATTTTAAAGCTGTGAGGTATTCTCTAACCTCTAAGACTCATAGTGTATTTAGACTGAACCACATTTCTTTATGCAGTCCATGTTTATTTCCCAAACAGCTAATCTCCAGTGGAACTCAAGACAAGTCTTTTCTTTTGTTTCCATCTCCAATTATTCAACAATCTCAGTTTCAGTCATCAAGTTAATTTTCACCCAGACTGAAACACTTTGAACTACATATATATATATATATATATATATATATTTCAATTCCTCCCATTCTTTGGTTATACATCTTCAATTGATGATGCCCTGACTAGTGCCATCAGAAGCAGAGATTTTTGTATTGTACGAATTAAAAGTCCAAACAGTGGTCTTGGTCTTTAAAGTCTTTTTAAGACTTTCCTCTTCATCTGTTAATCCTGTCTTTGTCTTCATCCCTACAGTTCCTACTACGACCAGATGTGTGGTCTCTGTGGTGACTACGATGGGAACCCAGACAACGACTTCACCAAACCAGATGGCACTCTGGGAGCAAATGTTAATGACTTTGGGAACAGCTGGCAGACAGAGGAGGATGAGGATGACTCGTGAGTTTACACGCATGTGATCAGGCTCATGGATGGACTCTATAATCTGACTACATAATGTGACCCCCTTGTTGTGTTTGTACTGATCAGGTGTACCCCAGGCACCAAGCCTGACCCAGAATGTGACCCCAAGCTTGAAGCTGAGGTGGTTAAACCGGACAAATGTGGCAAAATCAAAGATCCTGCAGGACCCTTCAGGTGAGAACACAGTTTTTATTCCTCATTTATGGCCTGCTCCCACTGTTGGTCTACAGCGTCCACTGATTCAGAATGTGAACAATCATGTCAAAAAACAAAAAAATTGCTGAAATGGAATTTATCAGAGCAGTTTATAAGGTTTCCTTTTTGTGATTCTTTACTTTAACAGTAAATACTCCCTTGTAAGAGTCAATCACCAAAAACACAGAATCCATCCATGATGCAACTCAGCTGTGTCTCTTGTTAGACCTTTAAAATACCCAGCGAAAATTCCCAAACTGCGCTTCTTCAGTCAAGTTAAGAAACCCTTCATGATATCACCGTGGCATAATCAGGAATATTTTCCTTAAAAATCAACAGGATGTCCTCGGCGGGGTCAAAGGTTTGTTTTGACACATTCGCCACTCTGGAAGACATTTATTCAGACCCAGTTCACAATGTAAAATAACTCTTTTAGTTATTTCATTCAGTAAAACTGAGAACAAAGCAGAGCATACAAAGCATGTATAAAATTTCATTTTTCATGTTAATTATTGTAGTGAATTATTCTTGTAAAGTTCATCAACATACTGTATCTATTTACATGCCTTCACCTTAAATCAGCTGGAACGTAGATGTTCTGGGCAGTGTCAGCAGTTATTTATCTGGGGTGGGGGTGTATCACATCAGTGAGCACAAAGGGTAGTTAGAGGATGTGGCTGGAGATAATGACAGTGGTCTTAATGTGATGGATTGTGTACCTACCTTACAACTGCAGAGCCAGTGGGCGTTAAGCTGACCAATGGTTACTGAAGGAGAGACACACGTGTCTATAAATCGCTTCGTTTCCCAGACTCTGAAATCCTCACAAAGATTATCTGACTCTATATCTTATTTCAGATTACATTTACAGCTTGCTTTTGGAATATCACATGAGCAGGACTGGACTCTGAACCACACACACATACACATAATATGTGTTGCTATCTTTGTGGAGATTTCCCATGGACACAATGGATATTGTAACTAAAAACCTGACCCTGACCCTGACCCTTAACCTTGACCTTAAACATCACCAAAATAATATTTGACACTATTAGTTTTGTCTATAACAACACCATAGTTCAGAAGAACGTTGTTCTCCCAGTGGGGTCCAGCCCAAAACACTGTGGGTGGGTGTTCTCCCAGTTTTATGGTCCCATTTAGTGTGTAATACAAGAGCACACAAACTCAATTTCCAGACAGTGCATGTGGGATTGAGTAAATACAATAATGCAGTCCTGAAAGACGTCATCAGGGGGCTCCTACAGCGAGGTGTGGGCTGTTCTCAATGATGTCCTCATGAAGCTTTTAAGCTTTGTGTATGCTTGTGAAAGACACTTGGGCACAGGCCTCCACGGATCCTTTGCATTTAATAAAATTAGAAAAAAAATTTAAAAAACATGTCCATGTGACTTGTTTCATTTCACTTTGCTCTGAAAATGTTTAGAATAGCTCATTTTCAGAGCCCAATCTGTCTCTCTGAGGCTGAGTTGTTTAGCATATATACATTATATCTGTCATTTTTACAAGCAGTGAGTTGGGAACTAATAAGAGGATGGTGAAATCAGCAGCATGTCATTCGTTGTTCTGCATTTGTTGTGTGATTTCCGTGTGTCGGCCCTCTGATGTGTTCATCCCAAGTGAGCGAGTTCCCTCTTTCTCTCCAGGGAGTGTATCGGCGTGGTGAATCCTGCTCCGTTCTTCCAGAGCTGTGTGTATGACATGTGTCAGTTCTACGGCCAGCAGCATGTCCTATGTGACCAGCTCCAGGCCTACACCGATGCCTGCCAGAGCGCTGGAGCCAAAGTCCACCAGTGGAGGACTCCAGATTTTTGTCGTGAGTCTTCAGTGTTCTAATAGGACAAAGCTAGAGAAGGTGTATGTTTTGTAATATCTCTGCAAAAAAGGAAAACATACTACTACTGATTTTATGGCATTGGAGGTGAGACTGTTAGAGATAGCAGGTCAGTCACTTCGTCCACAGTGAAAAATCTTACCATTTGGCACAGCAATTTTTGGCTGAGACCAACTGGCAATAAAGCTTCCCCTCAAGAACTTGGATGTTCCCCTTATTTTTCATGTCAAGTTACATTTTTTTCCACCATCTTATCAGTATTGCAGTGTAAGCACGTGAAACTAAGAAGGTGAACATGCTAAACATCAGCATTTCAGCATTGTTAATGCAAGCATGGTCAGCATGACAGCACTTAATCACAACTACTGAGGCTATTTTTTCTATCAATTAATTATTATTAGGTTCAAAAAATGTCAGATAGTAGAAAAGTAAGTTTAAGTTCAAATATTCCCATTGCTTGTTTTGACCAACCAGTTCTTTAAAACCCCAAATTATTAATTTTATTATTATTTTAATTATCCGATTCATTGTAAGGAGTTAATTAACAAATGATTTACGACACAAGGCCCAAACTAACTTTGGACAGCTTTCATGCATATTGCAATCTAGTTTTCCTTGTCCTCTGTCCTCACAATCCATCAAATGAACGAGACAGACACCATTCTCTGAACTGTAAATCACTTCTTCCCTATGTAGCAATATAACTAAGCACTGCAGCATCTCAGCAGACAAGCAGACGATGTTGTCTTTATGACTTTAACTTCATTTTTTCATCCTTGTCTTAACCCTCCTCCTCCCTTTGTCTCTCCCTGCAGCCCTGGCTTGTCCTCCCAACAGCTCCTACTCTCTGTGTGTGAGCTCGTGTCCGGAGACGTGTCTCGGTGTGATTGGCCCATCTGGCTGTGAGGACATCTGTGTGGAGGGTTGTGCGTGTGACCCCGGCTTCGTCCTCAGCGATGACCAGTGTGTGGCACTGAAAGACTGTGGCTGTATGGACACCAGTGGCTCCTATCACCCTGTAAGTGCTCACAACCTCCAGGACATTAAGCATATTCCATTTACCTTGAACCAGAGGAAAAGTGTACCTCAGCTTATAAAACGAAACCAGACTGAGTTTGAGGTCTTACATAACATAATCAGACTAGTACCAGAAGCAAAGAATAATAAAAGCTCAGTGAGTTATTCATGAGTTCATTCAAGCAGAAGAATATCTAATTCCTAATCAAAGGAAAGAGCTGTCAATCATTGATTGTACAGCTTACTTGAAATGACATCATCTGAAGCTAATGCCTGCTTAACCTCGATCCAGCACCTTCATACGTCACATCGCACTCCTGTTGCTGTTCTGAATGAACATTTCAGGCATTCACTGCTCAGAGGGTTTAACTAAAGAACACTGCAAATGTAAAGTGACCCCAAAGGTGAACATCACAGTGCCCCATCTGCAGATTCAAAGTAGTTGTTACGATGGTGTAGAAGAAAAGAGAATGATGTTTGATAAACTGTGTTTATTTAAAGGAAGGTTAAACATTCATTTCTGTGAGTCTGTGTCGTTGCTTTTGGCTCTTCAGTTATGCACATAAACATGTCTTTTAGGCAAGCTTCCCTCCACACACGGTCCCAAGGAAAATGAAGGAATCAGGGTTACATGCTGTGCACCTAAATCATTTAGTAATGGGTCCTCTGATGTAAGCATCTGGAAATACAGTTATGGGCAGAAATACAATATGAGGTACTGTTTTGGTCTTGATGAGCTCTGACCCGCATGACAACATTCTCAGTCACTATACACACTGAATAAACCAGTGGGCTGTGAATGTGTCTCACCTCAACAATTACATGTTTGTGGTGGCTTGATGCATTTAGACCTGTGTGCACCTGTGTGTTTTGTATCTGCCTGTATAATGCATAACTTTCTTTTTCTTGTGTGTGTGCGTGTGTGTGTGTGTTCAGGTGGGCGAGGACTGGTACTTGGAGGGTTGTGAGGAGAAGTGCAAGTGTCACAGTGGAGGTTTGATCCAGTGTCACAACAGCAGCTGTAAACCAGCCACTGAGAGCTGCCAGCTCCAAGATGGAGAATATGAATGTCGGCCTCTGGGTGCGTTAGACACACACACACACACACACACTCACACAAACACACACACAGCTAACACAGGCTTGAACATTGTATTCAAACAATCTAAATAAAGATACGCACAATACAAAGAGGGTTCTCCTCCACAGGGTGCATTACTGTTGATAAGTGATAAGCCACTGGTGCGTAATCCTAATACGGTGTATCTATATCAGCTACTATACTTACTGACTGTATTTACTGACTGAGTCCTGCTTCATTACCTGATTACCTGAGGTCTGGTCTTAGAGGAGTCTTGTATCAAAGTCTAGCTTTAAGGCTTTCATTATCTTAGCTTAAATTATGTTTATTTGGTGCATGCTCCTTCATCATTTTGATGAATAGGTCCACACATGCTCATTTTAGCCCTGCGTGCCCACCAGCAGATTAAT
This sequence comes from Pempheris klunzingeri, assembly GCF_042242105.1. Taxonomy (NCBI): domain Eukaryota; kingdom Metazoa; phylum Chordata; class Actinopteri; order Acropomatiformes; family Pempheridae; genus Pempheris; species Pempheris klunzingeri. The sequence goes on from NC_092034.1 coordinate 17,976,205, forward strand.
CCAGGACTGGATTTTGAAGACAACTACAATATTTGGCTTGAAAGTGATGATCTGTACCGATATACAACATGTTCAAATTAAACTGGGAATCAAATTGGGAGTACTTGAGGATATATTGCATATATACATGCATGCATGTCTAAAATTCACTGAGGCTTAATGTGTCTTGTAAGTTCTATGTGATATACAATGTCATGGCACAGTGGTGTAGATGTTTTTAAGCTAATACTAGAGGGGAGCAACAGTGTGAAATCCCCCCAACAGTTCCTACACCACACAGTTCAGCTGAATTCTTACCTTTCTTGTTTAGGAAATGGTATCTGCTCAGTGTCTGGCGATCCACACTACACCACCTTTGACAAACACACCCATCACTACATGGGAGCCTGCTCCTACACCCTGACCAAACCCTGCAATGCCTCCACTGACATGCCATACTTCACCGTGGACACCCAGAATGAGCACAGAGGGAGTAATAAGAAGGTTTCCTACGTCAGGGCTGTGGTGATCAACGTGAACGGCGTGGATGTCATCCTCGGCAAGGGCCGCACAGTCCAGGTACGTTACCAGATAGGTGGTTCAGTCACAGCAGCTGATACACTAGAGCTTTAGTTCTGCATGATAGATCAGTGATCTCTACTGTCCCCCTCGCTGCACATGTGTACCACTAAGTCAGGTTTAGAGAGAGAGCTTAGAGCGCCAAGAGGACCAGGTGCTTGTAATATTTAGTGCTCAGAGTAAATATGTCTCTGTCTTTCAGGTCAATGGGACAGTGGTTGTCCCACCTGTCACCTCCATCAGTGGAGTTAAGATCTACCTGAGTGGCAAGTTTGTTGTCGTAGAGACGTCCTTTGGCCTGAGGGTACGTTTCGATGGTAACCACCACGCTGATGTCACTGTGCCAACTTCCTACAATGGCCTGCTGTGTGGCATGTGTGGTAAGAGCCAGTATGATTAATCAGTTGTGTCCTGATCTTAATAATATAATAACATATTATATAATTACATATATAGTAATAACAATTATATATAATAACATAATTCATCAGGCTTTTTGCTATGGCAGGAAATTTCAACGGTAACCCTAAAGATGACAACCTGAAACCCGACAGTACACCAGCTGCCAATGTAAATGAACTGGGAGACAGCTGGCAGGTTCCTGATCCACGGCCTGAGTGAGTCACATCACCAAATACATAAATACAGAACTGATATCAATCAAACAGATAACTCACTTACTTGTAAATAGTGGCTATATTTATTCCAGTGGCAAAAAGAACCAGGTCTTTATTTGTGACGGTCGTACATTAGAGACAGATGAACATTCATGAAGAGTTTAGCTTGTTGATGAATTCAAGACTATGTGCATGCACGCACTGGAAGACTTGTAATGTGAAACATCTGCACAGGAAGTGACTGTAGCTTATTTTCACGATCTCTCACTGAGTGAGTTAAGACAATAGTGAATAAGCCTATGGCCCACTGATGACAGACATTTTGCAGCATTCTTTGTCATTACAAACTGGGCATTTAGTTGACATTCCTAGAGAAGATCAGGAGCGGCAGCCATCACCCAGCAGTGGTTGGTCCATCAGTGAGGCGGAAGCGGTGTAATGTTTACTACAGCCGAACAAACCAAGAAGTGATTGGTAACTGCTGACAATGAAACTTCAAAACAAGTCCAAAGAAAAAGAAAAGAAACTAATGAAAAAGAAACTACAGTAAGTATTGAGTTTGAGAACAGTGAGACAAGAAAGTGGAAGCAACTGTGAATCACTGGTGAATAAAAGTAGCATTTATGACATACACTCAAGCTTCAAGCATTTTATCCTGCTCTAATGAGTCCTCCACCTTTTCTCCAGCTGCTCCAATGGTGGAGGACAGGAAGACTGTGATAAAGAGGTGGAGGAGGAGGCCAAGAAGCCCACGAGCTGTGGCATGATCACCGATCCCAATGGTATGACATGTGGATGTGGATGCTGGAGTGGAGCGTGGGTTTAGAAAAGACTTTTACAAAGTGATGTCTGTAACATGTGATAGGTTATAATAAAATGTAATGACATCGGTTTGATACTTACTATGATGGAAAGTTTTACCATGATAAATACCAAACACGGTATCACTTTGGCTGCCATTCACCCCACCGCATCTCTGTGTCTTTAATCTTGACCTCAGGTATCTTTAAGGCCTGCCACTCCGTCGTGCCCCCCGAGCCATACTTTGGAAACTGTGTGTATGACATGTGTGCCACTGGAGGTCAGACCGTGGCTCTGTGCCAGGCCATAGAGAGCTATGCTGACATGTGTGCTGCTGCAGGAGTCCCCATTGCATGGAGAAACAACACCTTCTGTCGTAAGTCTGTGTGTGTGTGTGCATGTTCGTTTGTTTGTAGACAACAAAGAGGACCTTTAGCAGTGTGTCATGGCATCACTACTATGTTGATTCCTAGAATCACAACTGTAGCACTGTTTTCCTGACAAACCAGAACTATCACCAAGCATGTAAGGATGGGGGGTATCATACTGCTGACTGAGCTCTGCCCAACCTGGAAGATTTGACCTTGTAGTTTTGTTCTTATCACTGACTTTAGTGAGTTGTCTTACTGTAAGTGGCAGCCATGATAAGGTGGTGCGGAAGACAGATTATGTAACTCTTCAGAGAATAAGTAACAATATGTTCTGGTTACAAATGAAAAACTGATCATAAACATTAAAACAGCCGTCATCTGCTGGGTTTTGCTGCTACATACTTACTTGCTTTGGTACCACTAGCATATGGGAACTAATGTTAATTCCTGTGTTTACCACTGGTTGCCACAGTGGCCACTGTTCAACAAATGTTACATAGACTTGATTTAAGAAATCAAACTTTTGCAGAGGAAACACAGGATCCAGCTTTATCAAGCGTTCCTGATGCACAGGTTCTATGTGTCATATCTTTAAATATGTCCCTCTTTTTTGTTAAGACATTAATGAAAGCTGTAATGTAAGCAGTGAGCATTGAGCAAACATCCCTTTTCCAAATGTCCTCACCCACCCCCTAGCTCTGAAGTGTCCTCCAGGCAGTCATTACAGTCCGTGTAGCCCTGCCTGCCAGCAGCCCAGCTGTCAGGACCCTGCGGGCCCCGGTGGCTCCTGCAACCAGCCCTGTGTGGAGGGCTGCGTCTGTAACCCCGGCCTTGTCCTCAGTGGAGATAAATGTGTCCCGCTCAGTGAGTGTGGATGCACCGATGAAGACGGAAAGTACCGCCCGGTATGTGTGCTCAGGTGGAACGCTCAAAGGGAATGATTTTCACTTTATTTTTTTGAAAGACGCTATGTTTGAACATGCATTGAACTTCTTTATGTGAATTCTTTATGTGTGTGTGTGTGTGTGTGTGTGTAGGTGGGAGACACATGGTTCAGTGAGATGGACTGCTCGGAGCGATGCAGGTGTAACGGCAACCACAACATCAGCTGTGAGCCATGGCAGTGCAGTCCTGCACAGGAGTGTAAAGTTGTAGAGGGGGTTCTGGACTGCCACTCTACAGGTAAACTGTAGAACAGACTGGATGACCAAAAAGTCAGTACACCTGAAGTGGGTCAACATTTTAAGAATAATCATGATCATCATGATCCGATCATTTTCCATCTGAAGATACAACATCCGGGTTGTGACTTGATCATTTTTCTGTGAGCCAATCACTGATTATATCGTCAAATATCAGTTTCACACTTCACAGAGCCTCATTTCCCTCCTTAGGTAAAGGAGTGTGTCACGTAGCTGGAGATCCTCACTACTACACCTTTGATGGTGTGATGCACACATTCATGGGTACCTGCACTTACACGCTGGTGGAGGTATGGGATGACTTTGAGCTATTTCACATTTCTTTTTCAACTTTATACAAATCTGTCATGTTTGTGCCCCTGGCTGCTTTGTGTGTCTGTTGTCAGTTATTTTTAAACTACAGTTAACGTAAAAATTAAAACCATGTTTTTTCAAATTCTATTTTTGAATCCTGTAGGTGTGTAACACCACTAAGGTGACTCCCTTCAGGATAGTGGCTAAAAATGAGGAGCGTGGTCAACCAGAGGCCTCCTATGTTCGCTCTGTCAAAGTGTACCTGCCTCATGATACCATCGTTGAACTGCAGAAGAGCCGCAGAGTTCTGGTAAGTAACATAACTGAGTATTTTCAGATTGAATGGATATATAACTGCAGAAATAGTAATGGGATACAGCAGAGCGCAATGACCAGCGGCTGGCTGATGTCTGTGTTGTCTCTTGTCTTGTCATAGTTGAATGGACGACGGGTGCGAACCCCAGTTGCCAATGACTTAGCCGGAGCCAAGGTGATAACCAGCGGATCCTACATTCTGCTGGACACAAACTTTGGTCTACAGGTGAAGTTTGATGGTGTCCATCACCTGGAGATAACTGTTCCTGGAGAATACTTCAACAAGGTATGAAGACACAAGGCCAGTTTTACTGTCCTATTGCCCCTTCACCTCTTTTCTCTGCGTCAAGTCACGACACAAAGGGTGATCATTTTAATCATTGTACTTGTAGTTAGACACTGAAATTAGTATTTTTACTGGATTATAAATGCTATGTGATGCTTCGTGTATAACTGTACTGTAATAACCGGGCTCCACCTTCCCCTCCCAGCTGTGTGGCATGTGTGGCAACTACAACCACAACTCCTCTGATGACAACCTGATGCCCAACAAAAAACCAGCGGAGAATGTGATTGAACTGGGCAACAGCTGGAAATCAGAGGGAGACAGTGATCCTGGGTCAGTGGGTTACAGCCATCAAACATGTTTACCAAGATTATCTGGATAGTGGGCTATTTCATAAAACCCTCTGATAACCATTTGCACATTCTGTAAGCATTCTGTAAGCAGTACACGTTCTCAGCTGGTGACATCGTCTCCTGTGGGTGTGGCATTCCCAGGGTGGCTGTGTTATGAGTATACTGACCAACAGTCTCTTCCCTAGGGGATAGGAGTTTGTGATCAGTATGTGTGAGAGAAAAATCTCACTTTCAGGTCCATTCAATAGTTTTTTCAGAGATTTCATCCACATGGTCTTCATCAGTGAATGGGGTTTAAGTCCCATATTAATGTCATGTGGTGACATCAAAGCCAATTCCATTTGCTGAGGAAGACCGTTCGATGCATTTGAAAGCTCCAAAAAGCACGTAGATGGACCGTAGATGGAGTTCTTAATTACAAAACTCTTTCCCTTCATAGTCTCTGTGTGTTCTAATGAGGGGCTGTGCTCTTGACCAAATAACCAACACCTCATTGCCCCCTATATTTCCATAATATCCAACTGATTATTGCATTACACAGTAACAAACATAGCAGCACCATTCAAAGTTATGTCACCCGAATAATATGACAAAGTTGAAAATGCACTTTACAGTTCTCATGATTGTCCCACACTTCCAAAAGTTCTTCTGTTGGTTGAAAAATGCATTTGAACTTTGGTGTTTTGTTCACGTGGAGCAACATGTACAAAATGAACATATGCATATACAACATCACCATATAAATATTAAAGGAAACCATCAGGAAAGTGTGCACTTTTCACATTAGTAATATTTAAACACTGATTTTGTGGGTTACAGAACACAGGAGAAGTGTAACAGACACCCCCACCTCACATAGCATATCATAGCAATCTTTTGAGAGAAGTGAGTCATCTGTGAACTGTGAGCTGTGTATGATTGATTTTGACTGTTTGATAGTTTTCACTTAAACCTAAAATAACTATTATTGGCTCACATCAGCTCATTGTTTTTAATCAGTAACCCCATCTTCTTGACGTAAACACCATCTTTAGCAATAGCAATCAAACAGAGCATCAGTATTCTATCCTGTGTGCTCACAGGCAGCTGGAGTGCCCAGTGAAATGTCACGCTGAATAGTGTGAGCTCATAAATCACCAAAGTCATTCAGAAATGACACAGCAACATGGCAGAGCCTGACTAAACCGTTCATCCAAACATTCTCCCCTCTAGCTGTCAGCCAGACACTCGTCCAGACATCCACCCCAACTGCACCACTGAGGAAGAGAAGATGTTCGAGGCCCAATGCGCAGAGGTCATCCTCTCTGACCGCTTCAAGCCCTGCCACGCTGTGGTGCCCCCCGACGCTTTCCTGGGGAACTGCATCTATGACATGTGCGAGTATGATGGTATGCAGGCGACACTCTGTGACAATGTGGAGGCATATGCTCAGGCCTGTCAGAGCGGTGGAGTCACCATCAGCTGGAGGAACAACACCTTCTGTCGTGAGTTCCACTTACACTGATCGACAGTCTGAAGAAAGGAAATATTCTAGTTTTAATATTCTCATACTTAACTGCTATCCTGCCCCACAGCCCTGCCCTGCCCTCCGAGCAGCCACTACTCAGACTGTACTGCCCCCTGCCCCCCCACGTGCTCCGATCTTTTCCCCATCTTCTGCCACCTGCCTCCGACCGCCTGTGTGGAGGGCTGCCAGTGTGACGCCGGCTTCGTCCTCAGTGACAACCAATGTGTTCCTTTGGACAAATGTGGCTGTCTGGACTCAGATGGAGAGTACCATGATGTGAGTGAGTCCGTGCTGCTGCTGGCTTACTCACGATGTGGCATCATAGAACATCCTGAACACTTGAGATCAGAATCACACACAGGTTATAAGCATTAAAGGTGCTGGTGAACTTTCCTGAGTGTCTTAGTAGAGACCAAAGATAAAAGGCTGGGTCAGGACCCACTGAAGTGCCCAAAGACAAATCTGAGGGCTCATAAAATCTTAGTTGTATAAGTCTGTGATCTCTATATAGTTTCCTAATAATTTCTTGAAGAGAGTAATTCAATTTAGAGTTGAGTAGAGGGGAAATAATATCCCAGTAAATATTCATTCATTATTAATATATTATCATGCTCCATCTATGTTGAATTGTGTGTTTGGCTGTAGACAAATTGACATTCTCTACATCTGGATAAATCTTTTTTGTGTGGGTGTAGGTGGGAGACACTTGGCTGACGGATAAATGTGATGACTTATGTACCTGTAACCTTGGTGGCAAAATCACATGTAAGGACCACAGCTGTGATTCCAACTCAGTGTGTGCCCTGGACAAATATGGAGACCTCTACTGCAAACCCACCAGTGAGTCCTGAATGGATTCATTACCACACTACACCGACACAGAGTACATTTGTACATTGTTTTGGTCATAACCCATTCTGACCATTTCAATCATGTTATCATCTCCACCAGAGTTCGACAAGTGCAGCATCTGTGGGGATCCTCACTACCGAACATTTGATAGTTGGACCCATCATTTTCAGGGTCCTTACACCTACGTCCTGACCCAGAGCCATAACCTGCAGAACTCCATGACACCTCTGGTAGTGAGGGGAAGGAACATCAGACGTGGAGGGAACAGGAGGGTGTCGTTCCTGGATCAGATGTACATCGACGTTTATGGCGTCAATGTTCGCTTCCTGCAGAAGAAAACCGTCCTGGTCAGTACTTCGTCTTTGTCCGCTTAAAGCAGCATTTAGTGTTGGCTGTTTTCTACAGTAAGAAGTCCATACTGTGATCTCCTTCAGGTGAATGGGGAGCGTGTTGCACTGCCTCTCAGTCCAGTTGACGGTTTGACCATCACAATGAACTCCAGGCAGGTCCAGCTCACAACTGACTTTGGACTCACTGTACGCTTCGATGGCGACAGTCGAGGAGGTAAAAGAAGAAGAAGAACCCTCTGCCCTCACTAACTGAGCCCTTCTGTGGCTTGTTTGTGAATCTGCTCATTTCCTTTGTCCCTTCGTTTGTTTATCAGAGATCATACTGCCCAGTACCTATAAGAACTCTGTCAGGGGTCTGTGTGGAAACTATGACGGCATCACCCGAAATGAGTACATGAAGCCAGATGGCACGGTGGTCAGGAGCCTGAACGAGTTCGGAGAAAGCTGGAGGGTCAGTGACCGCCTGGCTGATGGACCGAAGATCTTCAATCTTCCTCACACAGTCCACACCCACAGGTAGGACCACAACCAGGGCCACTGCTTTAGCTGTCAACACAGTTTCTATTGATTTTGACATTTGCTGAAAGCTGGTACTGATTAGAAACATTAGTGTTTATGTGCGTGGAGATTCAATCTTGACCTTGGAAACATAAACTATTTTGTCAAATATTTTAAACTCTAGACTTTACTTATCACCTTTTTCTGCACCTTTTGATCCTCTACCACACCCTTCTTCAGCCACATCAGTCCTTCACCTTCAGTCACATAATAACAAGTGATTGTTTGTGGGGTAAGATCATAGCCTCTGTCTTTATCTATGATTTATACATTCTTGAAGATGGATGTAGGATATGTGTGAAAGCTTTGAGAACAAATTAATAAGAGAGCTTTTATTTTGGGATCATAAAAAACCACAGCAATTCTTATGAAATACAACTATTGGGCTTGGTGATACCTCGTCATGGGCCCAAGAGTAGGTTGAATGGACATTTTGACTAGATAGTGGAGGTGGAGGAAAGGTTAGAAGGTTTCCACGATCACTGGCAATCCTCCAAATAATCGAACTTTAGAGTTATTGCCCATTCTGGATCATAAACATTGTGCTCTGGACCAAACTGTAGGACTGACTGACTTTGGCCCACTGCTAAGAGCACTTGTAGAATTGCTCTTTACCAACACATGCATGCAGCCAAGTAGTGGTATTGTTCACATGCATGCTTGACTTGTGACATGGAGATCTTAACATTAACAGCACAGTAACCTCTCCAGGTGACTGTACAGGTTCCTTTGCTGAGATGTGATCTTACCACACTGTTGCCATACCTTGCCTTGTTTTGTGTTGCTATTTCTTCAACTTTCTTGATTAGGGCTGCATCTCTCTAGATGTCAGGTTAGACAAAGTCACTTTAAGAAAGTCCTTCCATTCTTTCTGCCTACTGTCTCCAGGCGAGAGCTGGAGAATGATCCAGATTCAGGATTTGAGACATCAGGCTGCTCTCAGTCTCAGCTCAATGGGTACAACAGTGTGCTTCAGTGTGGAGCACTGTCTGACTCCAAGGGACCTTTTGCCACCTGTCATGCGACCCTGTCACCTACATCCTACCAAGAGTGAGTAGTTCAAGCTCAAGTCAAGTGTGTGTGTGGAACTGACAATTACTGTAGTGTTTTAATTGTGCACATAATGTGGTGTGTGACTTGGCAGTCTTTGCTCATGCTCAGTATGTGTGTGTGTGTGTGTGTGTGTGTGTGTGTGTGTGTGTGTGTGTCTGTGTGTCTGTCCCTCAGTGACTGTGTGTTTGACCTGTGTGCTGAGCAGGGCAGCTCAGTGCTGCGTTGTGCCAGTTATGAAGCATACTCTGCAGCCTGTCAGGAGGCTGGAGTCAAACTGGGACCCTGGAGGCAGCAGCTGGGTTGTGGTAAGATGCTGAACACACACACACACACACACACTCACACACAGATACATTCACATCATTGGGAAATAACGACATTGGAAAGATTACCATACCAGTGGTCTGCTTATTTACGGCGAGTCATGTAAAGTAAGTAACATTTATTGAGTACAGCACTTTTCACTGAACCCAGTCACAAAGTGCTTCACAGGTGTAAAAGAAAAAGAAACATATATGACAGAATCATAAATGAGATCATAAAAACAGATCTAAAACGCACTAATACGCCAATCATAACTCATAAACTATCAGCACAGGGTTGCATAGTGAAGAGGAAGTTTGTCCCTTCATGCAACACACACATAGAACTTAAGTACTGGTCTTTAAATTTAAGATAGAAGCAGTCATGAGATAATATGATGATAAAACAATATACATTTATTTATATACCTTTACACATATACACCCAGTATGTACAATGCCAGTGTCCTTTACAGTCACATACATTTCTACAATGCATTTTGGAGCAGTGGTTAGCATTGTTGCCTTGCAGCAAGAAGGTTCTTGCGTGGGTTTTCTCCGTGTACTCCAGCTTCCTCCCACAGTCTAATGACATGCAGGTTAATTGTTGACTCTACATTACCTGTGAATGTGAGCAGGAATGGTTGTGTGTCTCTATGAATTTTGGAAACTACTACTAGTTTGATAAATGAACTCAAAATTGAGGTGTAAAAGTGCAGATTATCAGACAGGGTTGTGACCTCTCTCTCTCTCTCTCTCTCTCTCTCTCTTCCAGTCCTCAACTGTAATGCCAACAGCACCTACTCTGCTTGCATGTCACCTTGTCCCGCCTCCTGTGCCGACCTGGCAGCACCCTCCGATTGTGACACCACTTCCTGTGTGGAAGGGTGTCAGTGTGCGGCAGGCTTCGCCATGAGTGAGGGAATGTGTGTGCCATACACACAGTGTGGCTGCACCTTCCTCAACAGATACTACCCTGTAAGAGGCCTTATGGGAAAGACTATGGCAGAGACTGTGTGTGGCATTTTGTGACGGTGGGATCTAATTACATCCTCCCTCTCACCTCTCTCCCTCCATTCTGCAGCTGAAGGAGAAGTTTGTGACTGAAGACTGTTCTCAGTCCTGTGAATGCACCAGCACCGGCGCCGTGTGCCAACCCAAGAGCTGCCAGGATGGTTTCGTCTGCACCATCTACAACTTCAAACGTGACTGCTACAGAGGTGTGTGTCTGCGTTTTCAAGATCTTCAATATGATGTACTCAGTATCATTTCAGTTTTAACTCCACTCACTTAGACCTTATTTGACCTTCTCACAACCAATTAAAATCTAAATCCAAGAGGAATGATGGCAAAATCTGTCAAATATTTTATTTTGTAAATAAAATGGTCACATTTTATATAGTGGATAGTAGACTTATTAACACACAGGGCAAATGTTACAAAATCAATTTGCACTCGCAATCTGTATGTAACTAGAACCTAATTTACTAAGACACTACAGTATCTGCCTCCATTTGGTACCTAACACTGAGATTCTAATGCAGTCATTACAAAAACTGTTAATGTTAAATGATGACTATAAAAGAAAAGCTACATCCAACTAGAATAGAATAGAATAGCCTTTATTGTCATTGCGTGTGTACAATGAAATTAGGAGCGCTAATCCAATTCCAAAAAGGAATGTAACAATATACACAGTATATGTAATGTGTGGTTTTGTGTTGCAGCGAGTCCCTGCCTCTCGGACCCCTGTCTGAATGGAGGAACATGTAACGAGGAGAGCAACAACACGTTCACCTGTCAGTGTGCAGAGGGCTTCGAGGGCGCCAACTGTGAGGTGGAGATAACGCAGACAGGAGGACTAGGTATATCCTATCTCACTCTTCAGGGGGACAAAAAGCTCAAACGAAAAGCTTGTACATGTCCTTTACTTTTATAAACCACTGAGTAGAGTCACACTATGGCATTTACATCTATATCAGATTTCTGATGCATTCACTTAACTGTTTAGTAAGACAGCTCTGATTGGAGGCAAGGCAAGGGTTACTGTTAGCTGCAGACTAGAGAAGCCTTTTATTGCCAGACAAAGAACTAACCCTCACAAAAAATGGTTTCACATGAGTCCATTTCTTTTTCTCATTCCTAAGATTTAACCTACTTTGATCTTCTTGTGTTTTTGTCTTATTTTCTGTCATTGTTGTTTGTCACAGAAACCAAGTGGATTATCCTGATCGTGGTCCTGGTCTTAGTTGCTGTCGTCATCATTGTGACAACCACTGTGTGTGTTTGCAGAAATAAAACCAAGTGAGTCTCAACTAAATCTGTGCTGTACAAGTATCAAAACATGTGTGTGTAGGGGTGTGTGTGTGTGTGTGTGTGTGTACATACCATGACTGCTGACCAACAGCTGCTAAATGTCCTGACTGACATCCCTTTACTAACCAGTTAAGACAAAAGATCCGTTTTCATTGCAGGTCACAAGTTTATGTAGTTCAGAAGCAGCAGTCATCCCACAGTGGGTGAGAGAAAATTATAGACACATCACCTTATTGGGAATTTCTGGGAGCACACTGTATCAGCACTGGGAAGGGGGGGGGGTTAATTCACTACCTTCACTCTACCATCCATCACTTTCTACCTACAGGAGCCATTGTGTTATAAATCATGTTCATGTTCAAGTCTCTCACCTCAGTTCTTTCTCTCTACAGGAAAGAGAAGAAGGAGGAGAACAAACTCAGCATGAAATCCACAAGTAAGAATTGTCATTATTAGTAATGGACATTGGCACAGTTAGTCACTCTCTTTGTCCCAGTTACTGCACTGTTGTCACCGTATATAATGCTGCACACAAGCACAATGAATGTATTTTTTCACTGCCAGTACTTGCTTCCAGGTCATAATGAAAAAAATCATTGTCTCAAAACTAAATAGAATTGAAACTGAACCCCATAATAACAGCTTGAGTTGAATAGTTATATATACACACTGTTGCCCATAAAGCTGGAATAAAATGTTTTTTACCTCTTCTCATGAAATGATTGTGACAATGTGATCTATTCTTGATAAATAAAGTTTATATCTTCTCAACTTTATTGATCGAACTCTTCCAAACAGATCACAGTGAAACTTAAACCACAATGAACCTTTGCAAACTGTGGATTCAGGCAAAATTGGGGGTATTGAACAATTATTCCAACTTTATGGGCAACAGTGTATATATAAATATATAATATAATAATAGTATTACAGGCTGATTCATATTTCACTGTCCAGTACTGACAGATGTGCAAATAGAAACGTGATGCATTTGAATTATTTTATATCTATTTGATTTCTAAAATAATACTGTTCAGAATGTATTGTATTATTATTTTATATATACTGTTCATCCGTTCATATTCATTCATATTCTGTCATCCTTTAACTAGAAATAGTCACCTTAGCCTTAGTCACCCCTGTCAGAAGTATTTATCAGATTTTAGGCATGATTGCCAAAAAATCATTATGGTCATATTTTGTGTAAGACAGGATATTAGATATTGACTAAATATGCAAAGTGCTCCCCCAACATTTTGGGGGAATAAATAACCCACAAAGTGTCCTGGAAAGTTCTCTTTGGTCCTACTGTTTCTGTTTAGTAAGCTTGTAGTCGGTTATTTATTTCCAGAGGAATTTCCTTGAAAGCCGGCTTTAGTCATCTTTAGTCTTCAGTTATAGACAGATTTTACTTCTATGAATATGAATCTGTGAGCAAAAGCAGAAAGTATCTTTATCTCAGTTAGAATTCTTCCTCATGGTGTTTGCAGCTCTAATATCCATACTTTTTTTTCCTTTCAGGCGTTCCATATACAAACATAGATGACAAAAGAAGTGATATAAAAATGACAACGCTGTGATGACAAACGGTTCTAACAAACCCCTGCTGTATGAGGCACAACCTGCTGAGAGGCCTCTTCATCGGGCCCCAGAAATAAAACTCTGTTAAGAAATGTTTGTGTGGAGAGAGTTGAGTATATTATAGTTTGTGTACAAATGTTTTGCTTTCTTAACTTATGCTTTTGAAGACGTTTAATGAATAGAAAAGTTCAAATCGCTGTGTGTGTCTTTTAGTGTCTGTATGTATTTTTGGAATGACCTGCTTGCAAAAAAAATCTAAATGTGTTTGAAAGTGTGATTGTCTTTGTTAAAGAATCACCTGCACATCCTAAAAGACGTTACACACAGTAGATTAAGCTCAGTGTTTGGATTCTTACAAATCACAAGCATGGATAGCCACACTACCGCTCCACGGAGAACAAGCTGCTTTCACTGAGTTGCATGGGAGTGCTTGGCCACCCTGTTAGGCTGTGTCTCACCCTCACCCTCACCCTCACCCTCACCCTACATAAATGAATATCCAGACAGACCAGCACATTGCTCATCAGTTGTAATCGGAATACATCACACTGAATATGACTCAAACATTTGAGTCCTTAGAAAGGAGGTTTAATACCAAGGCCTGAAAGTACAAAGCACATTCAGATTCAAAAGAATTTAATACATTCTGCTATTATAATTGTACAAAAACAGTCTCGGTTACAAAATTCCACACATTTTTCTCCACATCTGAAGGCCTACATTTCAGGATTTAGATTTTCAGTATGAACAGTGTCCTGATTGTCATCATACACAAGTGGTCTATGATAATGGAGCCTGGGGATGTTACAATGGTGCAGACACACTGTAGATGAACACCTGACTGGCTTTCCATCGTTCTGTTTCTGTGTTTACAGCAGAAGAAGAAGAACATTCCTATGATTTTATTCACTATTTGACCTTCAGTTCCCCCTCGTCTACACTTTAGTCCACGACAGTCAGAGTTACCCAACATTTGCTGTGGACATTTATGGTCACGGAGGAAACATGAAAACCTAATGTGCAGAGATACTGCAGTGACATTTACAGAGCACATTTATGCCTCGACGCTGGTAAATGCTCCATTTATTGAATACCAGTCATGCTCTAAGAGAGATGAACCTCTTGGATTTGGGGTTCTTGGTCTTTTCCTCCATCACCAGCTTTTTACTTTTAGTCCCATTCCTGGTGAGGCCTCCAGAATAGACGCAGTAAATCATCAGTGCATTGGTCTTCCTGTGCAGCCATTAGCACAGTTTTTGTAATCCTACGTTTCACATTAAGTCTCTTGTCAAACGCGAGTCACACCTGTAAGCAAGCTGCAGCAGAAAGCTGGAAGTATTTTAACTAACATCATATGAGGTCTATGAAAATAACTTTCCTGACTCGTTTGTGAACGTAACACTTTTAACACACAGTTTACATATTTGATGATTTACAGTATTTGTGTTGATTTGTAACAGTTCTATTACATTAACCTGAAGAAGCAGCCTCTCTGCTGTGTTACCTGCAATACACTATTTATCACAATGCAGCTGCTGTTGGAAGCAGTTTGAGTTTTAATTATTGTGGTAACATTGTATTGTACCGGTCACATTGTCTTCTCTTTCGTCTAACTGTAAATTCAATGCTTCCTGGAAAGAACGATGTCATTTGTTACTAATCATTGGGCCAACAGAGACACTGCTCACTGAGCACACTTCAAGTCCTCACATTTCAGTGAATTACTGGCAGGTAAAGAGTCACAACAGGAAAGCTGTTTTCAACAACAGTTCAACATACATGAAGAGTAAAGCTTCCAATAATAAATGAGTATTTACTTGTATGTAAATACATTTCTGACAGTTTTTCAAGTCATCAAGATCAAAACGATGGTTTCTCCACACATAGAACCAGAAAAAACATCTGATGGCCCCCGGTGACATAGATGCTGATGTTTCCCAGATCACCCGAGTCTTTCTGACAAGTGTAACAGGAAACAGCCCTATGAAGTTAGTCATTCTGTTGTAATATATGGATGTTTATTCAAAAGCTCACTCAATCTGAAACTTCATCATACAGCGCAAAGTCAATGTTAAGAATCTCTTCCACTCTGATAACAGTGTAAAACTAGAAAGGATTTTAGAAATGTAAAGGAAAGTGACAGCATTAATCCAACAGCAGCCTGTCGTATCAGCCCCGCCGTGGATTCCACCATGAAATGAGGAGACTACACTGTAAAGGTGCAGCAGACCGCTGCACTATCAAACCACAGAATGCATGTGAGGGGTCAAATAAAACAAATCAATGCAAGACCTGAAGCCATAGGACTAAAATGAACAATCCAACAATACACAGCAATAAATAGTCAGCATTAAGACGATCAGATTTAAATAAGTCAGCCAGTGTGAAGCCTGTATGGGGCTGGATCACACTCACATTTAAATTCTATCCTGTTTCAACAGTAGACTTTTTTTCCAGTGGATGCCAAAAGTGCAAACCTCTTTCTGTAGGAAGGATGCAAGGCAACGGTCCTTCAAGTCTGAGGTTGGATGCAGCTCTAATCCAGTGTAAACCAAGAATACGTCTGTACTCCAGTTAAAACACATAAACTATATTCATATCACCTAATCGAGGCTTTTTTACATTCTTCTGGAACAACAACAAGGAAATGTAATGAAGTATAAGTAGAGACTAAACCTAAACTGGTACATACAGGTGATACAGATTAGCATCTGTTCGAGTCATAGACTGGATATAACAAGTGTACGTCACCACCATGATGTTTTGCTTTATGGGCGTCACCATCTTGGCGTTTTGGAGCCAGAAGTAAATGGTATGTAGAGCTCCTTTCTAGTCATATCGACCACTCGAAGCGCTTTTACATCACATCCTCATTCACACAATATTCATACAGGAGGAATCTAAATTGGAGGAGGAGACTAGTCTTTCACACAGCCATGTTTCAGGAGCAGGTTGGGGTTCAGTGTCTTGCCCAAGGACACTTGCTAAATCTATCAATTGATGGACAACCCGTTGTCCCTCTAGGCCACCGCCCAACTCCAGATGCTAGAAGTGATGTTCGTTCAACGAAGACTGCCTCTGATTGGTTCGTCACAAGGTAGTCCCGCCCTAAAGCGAGTCCTGATTTATCTTCTACTTTCCTTTCCATGGGCCCATAAATTACTAAATGGACATTGTGCCGTGTTGAAGAAGACTTTAAACTAACGGCTGAGAGCATAAACTCATTTGGAGAGTGTTTACTGAGGTAATAAATCAAGTGAGGAGAAATAGACTCATTTTCACATAGACTTCCATTCATTAGGACTTCTTTGCAACCAGCAGAGTTGCCCCATGCTGGCCATTAGAATGCAGGTTTAAGGCACTTCCGCATTGGCTTCAGTAATCTGACCCAGAACCAACGTCCACTTCTTGGTCCTAGTTGGTTTAAAGGAGCAGTCTGACATGTTGGGATGTTCGTAGATCATTCTGACAGTGTAGCATGTGATTCTGCCACCATGAGCCACCATGAACAGTAGAAAACTTCCCTCTGGCTTCCACCACATGTTGGAATCTGGCTGCAGGGATTTGGTGCCATTAATACACAAGATTTATTAGTGAGGTGAAACACCGATGTCAGGGTCAGGGTCACATGATCAGGTTTGGCTCACTGTCGGCGTTCCAGTTCATCCCAAACAAAGGTGTTGGATGGAATTGAGGTCAGGACACATTATCAGGGACATACTGAAACATGTTGTGGAAAAGGTGTACATTAGATAGCCTATGTTTTCAGATGCAGCCAGGCTAGCAGTTCTCTTATCTGACTGCGGATTTGATGGCAAACAAATGGATTTCACAGAATGTTGGAGTGTTCAAGAGAAATACCAACTGCTGGATCCCTCCATCTGAATTTGTGCTCGACGCGAGCAACCGATCTGGGAGGTCCCGATTATATGCTACAAGAAAAAAAGAGCTGCCATAAAAACAGTGATGACTCCTTATTGTAAATGGACTTTAGTAACTATGAATATTGACAAAATCAAAATTGGGTCAAATGGAATGAAAGAGATTTTATAAAGAGTAAAAAAAAAAAAAAACTCCAGTGAAATGTAGCATTGTTGTGGCTCCACAAGGGCTTTTCTTTTCTTTTCACTCCATCACCCTCTTCTCTCCCTCTCTCTTCGTGACTGAGCCTCCTCTCAGGCCGGTCACCTTTGTTCCCATTCCTCTCTGCTCCTCCCATCATTACATCCACATCTTGTGGCACACTGTCCCGCTCTAAATGTCTCCTTCACACAGAGGATGAGGCTCTGGCAGCAGCACAGCTGGATCAAACTCTGATGTCAGTGTCTCCAGGAAAGCTTTCCTCTCCAGGTCATCTGAGGAGACAGAAGGAGGATTTGCTTTATATGCTTTGACAAGTTCCAGTTAAGATGTTTGCAGAACTGTGTAAAAAAACTAATACAGTAGTAGTGTAGTAGATAGCTGTCCAAGAGTGTTTCTCAAACATGGTGCAAAGTGTACTTCTACTTCTGCTCATCTGTCTTTGAGAAGAAACACATGGCTGTAGCTGCTTGACTTGCTTTGAAACAGCCACAAAATGTAAGTGCCAGCATAATTCAGCGTTCTATACCATACAGTCACCCATACTGTATGTGCCAATCACCTCCCATTCAGGACTGTGGAGATTCTACACAAGGGGCAACTGTTTGTTCACTGCTGGTCTAATCTGACTTCTACCAACCTGTGGAGCTTTGGAGTCATTTCAAATACTACAGCCGGTAGGATACCTTAGTTTGCACAGTGCTGCACAGAACAATGTCAGTGACCTGCTGTTGTTGTAAACTAACGTCTCATTAAAGTGAAGAAGCAAAGGTTCGTTAAAACAGTCATACAACAACTATGCCTGATGACAATAGTAGACCTGAAATGATTAGTTGATTAATTGATTTTGAATAATTGATAAACTTTTTTGTCAATAAAAATCAATTCAATCATTTGATAAATATTCAGTTAAGACATTTTTCAAGATAAAATGCCAAACTATTTATGGTTTCTGCGTCACAAATGTGAGGCTTCCATCCGTCCATTTTCAACCGCTTATCTGGGGTCGGGTCGTGGGGGCAGCAGTTTTAGCAGAGATGCCCAAACTTCCCGGGCCCCAGACACCTCCTCCAGCTCATCCGGTGGGACCCCGAGGCGTTCCCAAGCCAGCCGAGAGACGTAGTCCCTCCAGCGTGTCCTGGGTCTTCCCCGGGGCCTCCTTCCGGTGGGACATACCCGGAAAACCTCCCCAGGGAGACGTCCAGGAAGCATCCGAAACAGATGCCCGAGCCACCTCAGCTGACTCCTCTCGATGTGGAGGAGCAGCGGCTCTACTACGAGCCCCTCCCAGATGGTCGAACTCCTCACCCTATCTCTAAGGGTGAGTCCGGCCCCCCTGCGGAGGAAACTCATTTCGGCCGCTTGTGTCCGAGATCTCTTTCTCGAGGCTTTGCTGCTTTTCTATTTTCTATCATTGTAAACTGAATATCACTTGGACTGTTGGCTGGACAAAACTTGGACATTTGCCATTATTTTCTGCCATCTCATACATAATACTATTATTTTTAATGTTTTAAAATTGTATTTTTGATTTAGGTCAGAAAGTGCAAGTTAAAATGAAGAACTACAGCAACTACAGCTTCAACAAGCCTTTGTCTGCTTGATTTAATGACATTAATTACATTTAAATAACTTTTTTAATAATAATATATGCTATCAATAATAAACAGG
The DNA here is from genome assembly GCF_042242105.1 of Pempheris klunzingeri. NCBI lineage: Eukaryota > Metazoa > Chordata > Actinopteri > Acropomatiformes > Pempheridae > Pempheris > Pempheris klunzingeri. The sequence continues at coordinate 17,995,272 of NC_092034.1, forward strand.
GTTATCTTTCCTAATCAGCCTACACTGTTACTATAGCATGTTGCCATATACTTTATTTCATATACTATATATAAAATAAAGTATGTGCCAATGTATTGAAATTACATGTATACCCAGTCCTTACATCCAGTTACTTGGAACATGGTTTCACAGCAGGTTTTCCATAGTTGTGACCGACTGTAACCATCCTCCTCCATGCTCTGACTAGACACACAGAAACGTGCTGTATTTTGATCCTGAACTCACTAAAAGCAAAGAATTACCACTCCTGAACACTGGGATTGTACATTTAGATAAACATGGTAATTGATAGCTCATAATTTACTGCAAAAGAGTGAGAGCTGCTTCCTTACCTGCTGTGTGCCTCTTGGGTTGATTCCAACACTAACACCTTGCACTCTCTCTTGGCAATTTTCTCCAGTGAAATGTGTGTGTGGTCAGGAGGCAGGGAGAGGACTCTGCCCACTGGAGATCCAACAGGAGGGCTGACGGCCCAACGCTCCATTGCACTGCCTGACCTGGAGCCAGCATAGACACGGTTCATGGGCATGATCGTAAAAAGGGAATGCATAGATGTGTCTGAAAATGTCCCTCCAGTCTGTCGTCATGTTTGTGTCTTACAGGGACATCATCTGCAACATGATGCGTTTACACATTAACACCTGTCTAAACTCTGACGCAGCATTTGATGAAGTCCAAAGACGTGTGCATTTCAAAAATTACTCTGAAATCAGTTGGGTGAGTGGGCCTGTACATGAGATGCAGAACATTATTGCTGGCAGTCAGCTGTGCCAACTTCACCAGGAAGATGGATGAGAAAAGAAAAACATCCATCAAGAAGCTGCATCTACCTAGAACACTCTCATAAAGGCTGATTTAATGACATTGGACACTAATCCTGTGTACCTGACGTGGTGCGGCCTGGACTGGTGCTGGTGGGAGAAGCTCTGAGACCGGCCCAGACTGTGTCTCTCCAGCTGCCCTCTGACTGCAGGGCTAGCTGATGATGCAGAGTCCGTCAGTGGTGACTGCGGCTCCACGGAAGGAGAGGACACCGAGGCTGTGAACTGGAGCTTTAGCTTCATGTGCTGGCTCAGCTATGGTGTTATCACGGAGCAGGGTAGGGATGGACAAAATGGAAGAGCACTTTGAGTTTCAACAAAAACTACAACAAATATATTTGTTTACAACAATAAATGAATGAATGTACAATGAACTAGTTACTTTTGTCATGACCCTGCAGAACCTAGCCTCATATCTGTGGAAAACCATTATATTCAAGAGGAGGGAGGGAGGGAGGGAGGGAGAGAAGGAAGGAAGGAAGCACTCTTTTGGTGATATGAAATGGCCCAAAAAGGCTTGACTGAGGCTCTAATAAAGGAATACCTGCACCCAGACAAATCATTTTGTTTGGTACCTCAAAAAGTCCCGTCTTCAGGATCTGGAAGGCCACAGTGAAGGACAGGGTGGAGCCCTTCCTACACTGTCCCAGGAAGTTGAGGGGAGACTGGCACACCACCGCCCACACCCTGGTGTCCTGCTGACATCCTCTATGAGCTGATGAATGGATGGATGTAGGGATCGAGTTGACCAGTGGAGGGGTGTTAACAAGCACATGCAGGAGAAAGAATGTGAAAGTACATTAAGATAGAAAACTGGATGACTCAAAGGGGGTTTGCTTCAACAGAGTGCACAGAACTTTTCTAATATGCTCTCTCTCTTTTTAATGCCAATATTGTGCAGATACACAAATTCCAATGACTTCTACTTTGTAGCTTCTGTATCCATTAAGCTCCTGTAATTTAAAGTCTTGCAGAAATGTCTGTGTAGACACTCCTTGGAGTCGCAGGAGGGCCAGTCCTAGCTGACACTGGGCGAGAGACAGACAGCCCATTCACACTCACATCACCACTTGTACAACAACAACAAAGTCTTTGGACTGTGGGAGGAAGACAAGCGTCAGTGTCAAACACTGATCATCATGCCCAAGAAACCGATTAATGAATGAGAGAAAAAGATTTGTAGCTTAAGTCAAAATCAACACATTCTAACACGGTCGTGTATTTATCAAGACAGCAAGTGAACATGGAGGAGGTGCTGAGTTTGTAATTTGATCTAAACAGGACATTAGAAATAAAGGCAGCTGGAGTAGTGAAGGACCTGGTCCATCTGCTGAGGAGGATCATGTTATTCGACGACAAGCTCCAGAATACCTACTAAATGGATCACATGGGGACATTGTTCTGTCAACTGGGGACACATTATTTGTGGAGGAGACCCGGGGTGCTAATTTAGCTGATTTGAAGAAACAGTGTCTAAGCTTCAGGTCCAGGTTCCCGTGGCAGCTGTTTGTGGATTACAAGGAGACAAGCTGTCATCTTCCCTGGTGCACTACTGACTGCGACTCATCGTCCCTGGAGGCCTCTAGTCTATGAAGGCTGACTGAAGATGCTTCTCTTCCACCTTTTTAAAAGCTATCATAGTGCTGGTTATGTTATATACGTCACTTTACAACACCACCCTTTTGGAAGGCCCCAACATCAGCAATGTCTCCACCCTGTTTGTGTCTTATTGTAGGAAGGAGGGGGGCTAACTAGCATTAGCTGCCTCTTTCATGGGTCCAGATATGAGGACAGCAAAAGACCAGACAGTCAAACTCACAGCAAGGGGTAGTGGTGTAACTTCAGTACTCTGCATGTTGCTCTGTGACTCAGTCACAGTGTGTTACTCTCTAATCACACAACTGGTTGCCTGCCTGTGTGCACGCCTGGACTGTTCAGTGCTCACAGACGTTAGACCTGTCTGAACACTCTTAATGTCATTTCTGTACTGTACTCCTCTGTACTGTTGGATTTCATCATAGGACTGCCAAATTCCTGACACACCCAGCAAACATCTCGAAAGCAGCTACACCAGAGATTACACAGCTGGATCAGGGCGGCTGACTTTACCTCACAGCAATGCAGTTATTATGGATTCCACATTCCTGTGATCTTACACTGCAAGTGATTAACGTACATCTCACTCATGTGTTACACTACATTATTCTTGATAAACACTTAACTACATCAGAAGTGTTTTAGTTTCATTCCACACCTATAGTTTGTTTGTTTTGTACTCCTAAGATTTAAGCTCCAGAAAACCCAGCGTGTGTTGGTCTACTGACTGTCTGCAGTCTGTCTCCTTTATGGGTTCTAAATGGTAGACACTTTGCCCAAAGGAGAAGTCTTTCAAAGAAACATTAAAAACTTTTTTTCCTGAAATATTTCCTTTCACACTAGTCTTCATGGCCCTACTTTACTTTTGAGATCGATTAGTGTAGCTTCTGTTGATGAGTACAGCCTTCACCTGAACGTGAACATTATCACTGGGAAGTATAAATGAACTGGCACAGTTCCACTGTAATGAAACTTGTTCTATCATGTTCATCAACATGATGAAATACACTAAACTCAATGGGTTGTGTTACTAATGAAGCAGTCAGAAGTTAGTTACTGTGACAGATAAGACACCAGTCACACCAACCAACCCGTCCCTACAGAGCCAGAGCGGTAGTGTACTCCTCTGTTATTGGATGTATGTTTATGGATGGCATTTATACCATCACAATTTAGCCAAAAGAGAATACAAGTACCTACCTGTAGCTGGGGAACAATAAATAAATAAACTAGTGAATTAATTCTACTTTTATGCTGAAAATGAAGCATCTTATTATACAGACATCTTTGATAAAGCCAATGGTGTCACAAGATGCCATGAAAACTCCATAATTGTGTGGCTTTGTAAAGCACTATGAGACACTCTGTTGTGATATTGGGCTATACAAATAAATAAATTGAATTGGTAGATGAATGAGGCAGTCATTGTGCCTTTGAGCAAATAACTGAGACTGAGACTAAACTACTAATTACTGAGACTAAATGTAGTGAACTGAATTTCTTTTGCCAAGCAATAAAGTAGGAGGCAGTGAGACTTGGTGATGATAAAGTTTGCTACTCACACTCAGAATTCCAGATCAGACGGACGGCCAGGAAGTCCTGCAAGTTGTTCAGCAGGGTGTATTTTACCAAGAAGTGCTCCAAAGGCCTGACAGCTCTGGGACAGGAAGCTGTCATCACCAGCCGAGGCCGATCCAAGCGGATGCTGGGCAATGAGTAACGGCTTGAGATGTATCTGGAGAGAACAAACTAGTATTTTAATTTCCTTTAATAGACCTTTTTCAGGGAGGACATCTTCAATTGTAGCATCATGTGGTCATGTGTGACCATTTAACCCTGCACAGGATTATTCTACTACCCTGTTTTCACACAATATCTCACTGCACAACATTTAGGTAAAGAGACCTCCTGAATGGCTACATTCCAAACAGAAGAGGAACAGGTACCTTGTGAAGGGCAACGTTGGAGTGTACCATTGTAACACAGCCACCAACGGGACTTCCAAACCCTAGAGAAACATATACAGCACACTCATTAGGACACATCATTTTATGCATGTGATCTATACAGACAATGTGTCAGACAGGTGTACAATCCAACAACAAGTCTGCCGATTCTATATTTTTTATTGTCAACAAATCCGATGTGCAGATCAAAACCTACAATGAATGTATCAATTAACAACTGTGCAAATTAATTCAGCGATCCGAAGCCTCCTTTATCTTCTTCCTCAGAGCAGCTCTTTTAAGAAACAACTGAGCCTTTTTTAGAAACTATATATTTGTGACCCACTTTAGAGATTTTTCTCTTCAGTAGGAACCAACGTGGCTGAGAGCCAGATCTACCTGTCCATCTACCTCCTGGGAATTTGGATAAAGCAACACTTTAACCTTCAATAATACATTCCATATGATTTTTTTTTTTTAATGTGTGTGTTCTGTCTGTGGGTAAAAGAAGACATATTTTTACACGGAGACAACTACAGTAGCATGCCTGAAATTCGATATGCCTGATTCGATATTTGGAATTTTACTGAAAATAAAATGTATTAATCATACACAGTTTGTAACTCATTTGTGTGCAATGTACTACAATTAGTGAAGTGATTTTCCCTGTCATCTGAAAGAGCTGTTGACTGCAGACTGATTGAATAACTGAAGAAAGCCGAAACGGCCTTCACATCAACACCTCACTGGAGTCCTCCTCTGCTTTGTCTTGTAGCTGCAGCTGGAACATGAAGTTCTGTTCCTCCAGTGCACTGAGAGTGCTGGGTAAACGTGATGACTCACTGTCTATCCGACAGAATGAAGCCATGGTGAGCTCAGCTGATTGGTGGCTTTGGTGGACAGTGGAGACAAAGAAATGTTTGTTAGGAGACTTTAAAGCTCGTCTATATGGTATCTCAGCATCTCAGACCAAAACATGTGCCAAAGTTCTATTTCATTTCAGAACTGAAACATCCATACCTCTATTCATTCAAATCTTACAATTCTAATTTTTATAAACATAAAAGCACAACAATGGTTGGACATGATCCTTATGTTATGAAGAGAAATGATTTTTCAACTGGATTGAAGGACCTGCATGCTATTGAGGCCTTAGACGTGAGCAGCTACCTTGTCCTCCACGTATCCTTCTACTCAGGTATATAAACAGAAACTTGGAGGCATACGTCTTTTTTGTCAGTTTCATGAGTTCAGTACCGAGGTGCTTCACAATGACTGTTACTTTTCTTTTGTTATCGGGTGAATTGACACAGCAACCAGCATTCAACACCTCTTACCATTACCATTGTTTAATGTTGCTTAATGTTACTAGGTTAACTGTCCACAGACTCAAAATGACTTACGGCACTAGGGTGGCCTAAAGAGAGCAACAAAGAAGCAATAAGGCTGCACCATGTGAATTTGTATTTAGCTAGCTGTAGTAAAAAAACTTTAATGTTACAAGTAAGGAAACAGTAAGCTGATATGAACATAGCTACATGTTACCTTATGTACAAGACCTTTTTGGTACTCAGTAAAAGCTCCTAGTGGTTTCTTCGTTTTCAATGACTTGCTAATATGGATTCATCCTCTGGGAACATTATCTGATAATCCCATAGTTGATGAGGTGTTTCATTCTGGACCAAAGCGGTAGACTGAGCGACCAGTAGACTAACACTGACTTCCATAAAGACACTCAGCTAGCGTGGCCAAAAAACAGTCTAGAATGGGGGTAAACTGGACATTAAAAATGTTCTACTCTTCAGCCTCATTGAAAAAAACAGTGTCCACTGCCATGGAGAAACAAAGGTTGTGAAGGCAATCAAATGAAAGGCTATGCAACTGTTAACTCTAAGATCTCAGAGTTTCCAGTCAACCGTTCAAATCAATCCTCACTTTTCTCTATGCATCATAATACAATGGCAACATATGTACTGAGGGTGCACCTCCATCCAGTCCTTCAGGATACGTCAGGATTTGTGCACCTGCTTGCTCAATGGTTTCACTTCCCCAGGAAAGTGAGAGTGCAGTTTGGTATGTGTAACTTTGACTGTATCCTCAGCGCATGTTTCACATGTCGACCCTGCTTCTGGACAGTTTTTAAAATCAGAAAATATACTGTAAGTGCGAATGTACTTACCAGACATTGTCGACGATGAGAACCGAACCATCCGGCATTATTGGGAGGTAGGACGAGTTATAGTTAGGAAGGATCCTCACGTCTCTGACACACACCTCCTCCTGAGTGCCAAAGTTTAACACTGCGGAGAGGGTTGGCAAAATTCGTTATTCATCAGCTATTTGGTTCTAGTTGTTGAGAAAGTTGCCCCCCTCTACTAAACGGTAAATGTCTGTATTTGTACAGCACCTTTCTCGCCATTTCAACTACTCAAAGCGCTTTTCCATCACATCCTCATTCACCCATTCTCGCATCACTCATACAGGAGGAGAACAGTTTATTCTTCAGACAGCCTCTGAGCCACAGCTGCCTGCTCTACTAATAGAGGGCATTTTTAAAGGAGACTTCTGGGTTCGTGTCTGAGACAGAGTACTGAGTCGTTCTCTTTCAAAATATCTACTGCAGCTAACAGGGTCATCAGTTTTGGACAAGTCAGCAGCTACCTCTGCTGTTGGAGTGTATCTTTAAAGATCTGTGTGCCCGTAGGAAGTGTGTGTGTGAGCTGCTGGACTACCTTTGACTACAGTCAGGTGTTTTCCAGAGACGGTCATCTGCTGACACTGGACGCTGGGAGGTGGAAGAACATTCAGGATGGTGCTGACTGGGAATTGAAACCAGACACAGAGAAAACAGTTAAAAAAAAAACATCATGACATTGTTGAACAATTAGACAACTCCATCAAAAAGAGAAAGAGTGTGTGTACCCTGTGCCTTGAAAGTGCTGAGATCATGTCTGAAGGTGTGTGCTGGACTCCTGAGCTGCAGAAGAGTCCGGTAGCCATGTTCTCTCACCTCCACTTTGTCCTCCTCCTGTGTCCACACAGTCACTACGATCTGATGTGACAGAGAGGCAGACAAACACACACCAGGACCACACATTTATACTGCATCCCAGTATACTGTAGGTTCTAAGTAGGGATTCATGGAAGGAGAAATCTGATTTATCACAGAGATGGCAGTGATATTTGACTTGTGTGTGGATTTCAATTTTGTATGCATTTCAAGGTTGACTGGAGCCATCTGTGCCCCCTCAGTCTACCCATGTCCATGTGGATCAATGCCTCGATGCACTGGTCAGACACTGCTTACCTGGACATCTTTAAATATTTCATAGCATAGGTAGCATCAGGCTAAGTGCTGCCTGTAAATCCCCATCCTGTTGACACGGCAGGCATTCTTGAATCCTTAATGTTGAATTCCTGAATCGTTGGGTCTCTCTCTCAATTAAAGAGTTTGGTCTAGACCTGCTCTTTATGGGCGATTGAACTCCAGCATCCTCCTGTCAGCTAAATATCCATCAATAGTGACTGTCACTAGCCTTGTTTAGCTATATTACACACACTTCCCACATATTCATGTAGCTTACATGCCGCAAATTTTGATCACATCAGATTTGAATCTGATAATTTCAGATAATCTCAGCTCTCAGTAGTTTCTCTAATTATGTGAAATGATGGTGTTTTAGATCACAATACATACTAGCTGTATGTATATAAGCATATGTTGGAGTGGGTGATATGGATGTATAGTATACCGTAGATAGAGAAAGTTCTACTGTACATACAGTAAGTTACATTTTCTACACTTGTTTGAAACATTCTATATAAATAAGATGTTAATGTCTGTTAGTAAAGTGAAATTAATACCGGATAAATCAAGGTAATTCATAAAATGTTGCTCCAAACAATCAAATACAACCTGAGATAAGGAATAGTTACAACAATATACCATCATATCCAACCCTTTTTGTTAGCATGTCTGACCTTGGCTTTGAGTGTGTTGACTGGCAGCTTGTCCAAAGAGACAGTGAGACAGAAGACGACCTGGTCATCCAACACCAGCGCAGACTGCAGGAGGACAACCAGAGGACCAGATGTTTGAGATGATCAACCAGCAAGCCGAGGCTGCAGCTTACAGTTACTTATTAAATAATCGGTTCGTTTGTAAAATGACAGAAAACAGTGAAATATGCCAAGATCGCTAAAGCTCCGTCAGCACTAGAGGAGAAATGAACACAGGCTGTTAAAATCAGTCACATTTCACACGTCTTTTCACAAATACTGGATTGTTTCGGTTCTGACGTGGAGTCTCTGTATTTATCCCCCAACAACCTCATAAGTGTTTAGAAGAAAACTGATCAGAGAATAAAATACATCATTCAAACATCTTGTTTTGTCCAAGCACACAGTTTGCTGGAGCTGAAACAGGCTGAACAGACGCTGTCCCCAGCTTCTAAAGCCTGTCGCTGTCATCTGCGGTGCTGTCTGCAGCCTAGCAGGCGGGCAGGTGGGGGCTGGAGCCGGTTTAAAACCCCTGGAGGTAGAACTGCACTGTCAAGTCTGGACACATGTGAGGCACAGAGATTACTGAGCAAAGGCTGCAGGCGCTCAGCTCACAGAGGAATCAAACAGGAATACAGAACACGCTCTTTTCCTGTCAACTCAGGAAATGTGTGAAGCTCACTTCATGTTGGGGGGGCCAGTGCAATAAGTGGTGATGACAGTTCAAGAGACTTTAAAGGTTACAGCTACTGCAGACATCCTCCACTACATGCACAAGTAGGCTTTCTGCCTTAATCACAGACTTAAGATGATAAACGCATTGAGGAGCAAATGGAAATGTCCCCATCCCTAATACTTCTCATTACACATGCTTGGCCCCTCTCACCTTTACCGGCTGCCTCCCGCTCTGTCGCCCATCACCGGCCGAGCTGCTGTGAGTGACCACCGGGCTGCACCGTGTGAAAGCCCGGCTGCTGTCCTCTCCTCTTCCGACTCCACACTCCCTCTTACCGGGCTCTTCTTCCACACCGTCCCCGCTGCTGCTGCTGCTGCTGCTGCCGCTGCTCTGGAGCTCTGCCTGGTCGTCGCCGGGTCTCTCCTGCCGGCTCTCGGCCACGCAGGCATTGGCCAGAGCAGACATGGAAGCCACCAGGTCCCTCCAGGGCAGAGCACCGGAGCTGTCACCGCTGCGAGCCCGCAGGACCAGCAGGCACTGCACGGTCTCTCCGAGGTAGACGTGCTTTCGCCGCGGAAGAGTTGTGTACTCCGCCGGGTCAGACAGAGTCGAAAATGCGGCGGCAGGGAAATACAAGAAATACTCGCATTGTGACTCCATCCTGAACACACATCCATACAGGAACTAGTTAGTTCACTCTGTCACCATCCGCGGCACTGGAAACAAACCGACGCTGAAGATTCGCGGTCTTTTCATGAAGAAATAGAGCCCGTGGGGTCAGTGTGGAAGAAGACAAGCTTGCTGTGGCTGCTTAATGTGTCTTTTTTATCGTAAACAGCTCGATTATATTCACATTCACGCGCTGGGGATCCATCTCTGCTGCGTAGTTTCCGCTAACAAGTGATTCAAACGGTGAATCGATGCCAGAGCAGAGCCGTCAGCAGACCTCACTAGTCGATCACCGAGTGTGCGCTCGGTCCAGCGACCCGCACCACTCCGCTTAGAGTTCACCACAAAGCAGTGATGGAAACAAGGTAATAAAGGAAGTTAAACACGTAAATAAAACTCTTGACTTCAGCACAAGAAGTAATACTTCTGTAAAAATGTCATTTTCATGCTAAAGGCCTGCATTCAAATTTTTACTGAAGAAAAGAAGTATTATTAGTCGTATGATATTAGATCAGTATAACTGATCCACTGCAGAAGGGTTAGGGTTAGAGCTAATTTAATTCATCAAAAGGGACATTGATAAATGATAAAATGTAGGTTAAAAAGCACAATAATGTATTTATGAGTGCAGCAACTCCCCCTTGAACCACGTTGACTTCATAAGCCAACAACTGCTGTCAGATACAGGAGTGGTATTTACCAGCTGAACCTGGTTAGATTTCAGTGGAAACTACATATTGCAACACATCTTTTCTATTGGACACAGATGTAATGTAGATCTTATCATTTATGACTCAGAGTTTTCCTATCAATCCCTTGACACTTAAATACACCATACGTTCAGCTGATAGATTCAAGGACTGATTTCAAGTTCTTGATGCCATCAACCACATTGTCATCCAGCTGCTGAAAACTGAATGTTGGTAATCAATGTGTAAAAATCAAAGATTCGAGTAAGTGAAGTGAAAGAACTGTTGCTTTTATTCATACAAGAAAAAATAACAACTCAAAGGATGCATACAAAGAGCTCGATCTACTACAAATTTCAACAAAAATATGCAGTTTCAAGTAAGATCTAAGCCAAAGTTTATTCTTGCTTTCTGAATGAACTCTTGCACCAATTTGTAACAGCTTGGGAGAATATCAGACCAATGTAGTGCTTCCTGTCAGTAACAACCGAGAGCTGTGCTCTCCAAATGACGTGTTCTGATAAAAGATGAATCGCGCTGTGTAGTAGAGCTCCTGCCCTTTTTCACCTCTGAAAACATGTTCATGTATGAAAACTTAAATACTAGTAACAAGCTACAAAATCCGTCACAGTACCATATCAGCAAGACATTTTTAACCAGAATTCTCTCGAATGAAGACAATGTTTAGTAGGATGTATGTGGGAAGACGGGCACAGTTTTCATTTTCCTTTCTGCTTCCTGTTAGCAGAGAGTCTGTATGTGTGTCTGGGAGAGTAGAACCATGTGTGTGCACAACCACATTGTACTCACATCACTAACTCATATCTCCTAACAGTGACCTCTGTGACATACCATTCATTCATTCATCTTAATTAAGAGAAAATATATCACAATTAAAAGATCTGTATCTCCCAGTCATGAGACAGAAGATGTTATATTTTAGAGATAAATATAACAATCTGTATTTCGTAATTATGAGATAAAGACTAGATGATTGTGTGTTATTAATATTAGCATTATTATTATTATTATTATCTGGAGATCAACTCTTGGTTATCTTGTTTTCTTGTCTTGATTAATCAACCCTTTATTCTTAAAATATTAAAATAACTTGTTTTGCTAACACTTTTCACACGGTTATCATTAGAAATCTAACCATTTTCACTTAATCATGACAATTATCTTAGTATCTTGAGACAACAGCAGTCAGTCAATATTAAATTCCTATCATGCGTAGGCCTACTCCTTATCTGTTGATGCAGAAACACTGATACTTAAGTTGGAGGGAGAGGGCTGGGGGGCATGACTGAAATCAACATCATGACATCATGTACTCAAAATCACATGAAATAATCAGATTAATGCTGTGTGATGAGTTTTTGATGTTCAGTACTAGAGACTAAACTCTTCACACAATCCTCAGTAACTCGTTTTGTCAGTTCTTCTTTATCATTGGCTGAAAATCTAAATGTGGACAATTACATTTTGTACAGCATTAGCATGACGAAGCTTTATGATCGTGCTGTGGTCCCAGACAAAAATCACTAAATGATAATGCAAAATTATGGGCCAGCCATAATCACTGAGTGGTATTTGTCACTGGTGTTTCAACACTGACTAAACAAATGGTTGAGTGTGTGCAGATTCAAGGTTTTCTTATTGTGTCAGATGTGAATTCCATCAAACTGTGACAGACGCACTCTTTCCATCATCACCTTCAAAGAGAACAAACCACGATAGATACAGTATGTACAAATATTAGAATAATAAATAGAAAAGGACATTGTTTTAAAGCCCTGGTCCATGAAATGACTGCATCCTAAGGCATGAAAGAAATACTATAGTGTTTCTATGACTGTCTCTGTTCTGTAGTGTCTCTCCTGCCGTTCCTCTAACGGTGGTGGACCAGAACAGCAAACATCTACTAGATGTAGTCCAGCTTTAACTCTAACACAAACATGTGACACCCATTTGAAGGAGACATATTTGTATTTGCGGGTCCTACAAGAGTCTGTTTATATGGTGTAATGTTCAAAAACACATTCTTTTTCTCACACTGTGCATACTGCACACAGACACACTGATGACCTAGCTGTTCTTAGAGCTTTAGCAGTGGAGCTAAACATGTCAAGTTTGTCCTGATGGTGACATTAAAGGAAATGGGGTCATTTAAATCATACGTTACGTTTTAGCAATCTGCGTAATTAGACATATCTTGTACCTAAAGTTAGTGTTTTGGGCTGAGGATGGCGCTAAAGATGGTTTATTAACTGTCCAGTATGAAGGTTTGAAATGAGTGTGCAGTTCCATGGCAACGTGCCCATTATGAATGTGTTGAAAAAATTCAGAGAAGTTCTTCCTGCCACTGTTTCCTAATCTAATACCTGATGCTGCTCATGTGGGGATTCTTGAATCCTTAATATTGAATTCCTGAATCGTTGGGTCTCTCTCTAATTAAAGAGTTTGGTCTAGACCTGCTCTTTATGGAAAGAGTCTTGAGATAACACTGCGCTATATAAATAAAGATTGATTGATGATTGATTGATTGATTGATTTCATGGAAATTGGATATTTGTTTTCTATATCTTGCATTAAAGCCTGGCCAATACATTGACAAGAAATGCTAAATGCTAAAGAATGTATTAACAGTTTCTCCACTAGACAGCGCTGACATTTTTAAAAATGTATTATGTCATAACAGCCACAGGTGACTGATTTTTTAAACTCTTAAATATTCATTTTCATGTGTTCCTCAAGAAATCGGCTGTGGTTGACCATGTCCTGTAACCATGACATTTTGGTCAATGAACAATTCATAGCAACTCATTAAGGGAAGAATGTTTCAACTACAACTCGGTGGACAGCAGACAATCTTCTTAGCAATTCATAAGTCGGAAAAAAGGATGTCTTCAGTGGAAGAGACCTTTCTGCATCAGAGTAATTTGTTCTATAACACATTTCAGTATGAGTGGAATAGTTTTCCAGGGGACAGCCATGCGGGACTGCGACACACAGTGTGAGCTCTTGAATGAGGGCTAAGTATTGGTCAGGCTCTACTTTGCACACAAAGGTCAGTTTAATGATGGATTATGTTAAGTGAAGCAAACTTGAGGTGTTGTCAAATAAATATACGCCAAAGTTTGCCTAGAAGGAGGGGAAATGTCCAAACAGTTATGTCCCTTTCATTTAGCACCCTGGTTAAGCCTTTATCATCGCTTTGACTCAGTGTCTGAACTTGGTAACTCTAAGAGCTGGTCAACAATCGCCTTTTCATCTGGGGAAACAGAGGAGGTATCCATTCAAACACAATGCAGTACACCCAATCCACCCCTGAAGGCTGACTGCTGTAAGGGGACACCATCCACACTGCACAGGATGGAGAATACACTCTGCTGTTCTGTGGAACTGTGGAACTCTTTGTGAGGGACTATTAGCATCGCTCAGTCAAATGTTCAATGTTGGATGTTTTAAAGAGACACACAATCGGAGCTCCAACACACTTCAAGCTGATTCCAGGCTCTTCTTCCATAACTGAACCCAGAGACACTGACCAGCCTGTGTATATATACATATATACTGTATATATATATATATATACTGTATGTTCCAAGGTTGGCAAATATGTGTCACAAATAGTCACTACAAAGAGAAACCATTGCCAAAATATGACTGAATACAATACTGAATACTGTGATCAGGCTAACAGCCTCAGTGTAACCAGGATATCCACTCTGAGCTGTATAGCTATGACAAATGACATAGGCCTTATTTTTTTAAAAACAGCACATCGCTCTTTTCTGACTCTGGACACAAAGATCATCTGTCCCACTTAAACCCCCTACATGTAAAATACTTGGATCATTTTCAAACAACTTGACTGCATATTGCATACTGCTGTAAAAAAAAAAAAAAGGAGACCACAGTGCTTCACATCCCTGTTTTTCTTTGTCACGTGAAAGACTGAGTTGTGGTGTAGTGAGTGACAGCAGTAAGCGAAAACCACAGCAAACAGATGTCTCACTTTGAAGAGCTCTAAGTGTTCAAACAAAGACCAGCTTGTCTTCCAGCCTGTCCGATAGCTGCTCTCATAAGGAGGTGCTGACATGGGTTTCCTTTGTGTGCCACACCACATGACTACCAGATTAGCAGGTACAGGTACTGTGCTGGAAGATGGCTGTAGTAAAGTTAAAGTGTCAGCACTGCAGTGTAACCCATTACAAATAAAAGATTACACATCTCAAAATTAACTTTTAACTGTAAAAGAACTGTAAACCATCTCGTGGTCCAAAGCAAGCCTTCATTTGAAAGTGTCCTGTGGTCATATTTTTTCAAATTTCAGTAAGAAGCCTTCCTGTTTTCTGGTTTGTTCTTAGGGTAAACAACACTTCCTAAATGTTTATCTACTGTGCTGATAAAATCAGCTTATTCTCCTCAGCAGTGGAAACATGGAACCACACCCGAGCAGTGATGTGTTCTCACAGATCCAAGTTATGTATGAACTACAGCACCCACGAAGGGGGACATGAAGGGACTTTTTTTTTTTTTACATCAAGGTAGCTGTTTGGAAAAAACAGTTAAATGTTAGCAAGCACACGTGTACAATTCTATGTGTGCACACATGTAGGAATTCTGTGTTGTTGGACTGTACATAACCGCAAGTCTATCAGAGCCGATCAGAGTGAGAGCCTGTCCGTCGTCACATGTCCCTGACAAAGAGGTAGACATGTAGTTCTTGTTACACATGTAGTAATCAATGAGGAATGACCAAAAAATATCACCACACGAACAAGGAAGCGGCAGCCTTTCAACAAGTACCATACAGGAGCAGGCTGTAATAGAACATGTGACACACTCCACGTTTCACACACAACAGTGCTAAGATAAACACGCCTAATGCTGCATTCCAGAGATGGTGAGGGGTTTCAGCTTCTTACTCAAAGCCTAATAATACCAGTTTTTGTAAAACTGGTTAATTTGGAGAAACCTTTATATATCATGTCTATATAGATATGATATAAACCACCCTGCTGCAGCAGCTCAAAACAGAAGCACAGACCTCAGATCATTTTCCCCTCTTATATTATTAAAAGATATCTAAGAAGCCGTTCAGTTCAGTGGTTCTAGGCAGGGCTCAATACTGACTGAAGGTGAAAGTGTTTCCAAGAGAGAACTAGTGACTTTGTCCTAATGATTGTTTGTACCAGACTATACTGACTTCACAAATCATAGCAGCAACAGAGAATTAGTCCTGTTAAGATACTCATACCCCAGTTTGTGCCTCTCATGTAGTGTGTATTGTAAATTATGTACCACTGCGTTAGAGTTACGTAGTTAAGCATGTCCTCTTCTGAAAAATACCCAGCAGTCTAAAGTTTAACCAGTTTAACGCCACTAAGAATCATCACAAACACCTTTCTAACATGTGACTGAAACTAAATTCCATCCAATGCACTAAAAATGCAATAAAATGTGTTTTTTTTTTTACCCATGTTTCAGATTTTTAATCACTGAGCTGGGAAATAAGACATTTCCAGCTATCATCTTTGATGTGATCCATCCATCACCTATACCACTTATCCTTAAGGGTCAAGGGGGAGCTGGAGCCGACATTAGGCTGACATTGAGTGGGAGGTGGGGCACACCCTGGACAGACAACCATTCACACTCTACAGGCAATGTAGAGTCCCCATGTCTTTGGACTGTGGGAGAACATGTGAACTACACACAGAAAGGGCCGGGTTCAAACCACAAAGCTGCTGGCCAGAAGATTCAAAACTACAACCTTGTTGCTGTGAGGCAACAGTGCTAACCACTGCGTTAACAGAGAGGAGTAAAAAATATTTCTTATGCTGTAGAATGTGACAGAATATTTCCTCATACCTTCAAAATGGGGGGAAATATTATAGCCTGTGTATTGCAAAGATCACCTGGCATTTATCTTTCAGAAGAGCGAATGCTTAGCTCAGTGACTCAATGTAAGCACGAAAAGGTAAAAGTGGGGCTATATGTACCTTTATGCTGAAAAGTTTCAAGCATGTGCACTAAGGTCAACATGAAAATCTGAAGTATTAACATGAACAGGGAATAAAACCTGTTTCCATCGGCCTGCATCATATTACTACGTTATAGAGTCCTCGTAAAAAACAAAGTGGTCCTTTCACTTTCAATAAACAGCCATGAAAGCATCCCAGGTACTGAGAGGTCAAGGGACAAGTCCACGAGAATTACTATACCTAAAAGCAAAGACAGTTTTAAGAAAACAAGCAAACGACCAAAAAGTGGAAGTGCAAAGGAGTTTTTTGTTTTCTCGTGTAAAACACACTCGGCTCAGTTTTCAGTCAGTTCCCAGACCAAAGGTATCATGTTTAGGAGCAAGACTCACCACAGACTATCTCAACCTTCCTTTCTCTTTCCCTCGTATCAAAGTGTGGTTGCTCCTGACAAAACGGCTTCCGTCCCAGTCTCTCTCCCCCTCCTCCACTGTCCTCCCCCCTGCCTCTGCTCCCATCAGCCTCTCTCCTGTCCTGGACGAGTCTTTTCTTAAAAAAGAGCCACCGGCTGCTGCGATCGAGCCCTGGCTCTGTTGCCCTGGCTGGGCTAGGACCGCTGCAGCCCGTGGGAACTGCTTAGCATCCAGCACGTCTTTATATTGGATCTCAGGTCTGATCATCCTCAGACAGGCCGTCCTGGTGGCATTGTCCAACCCTGGTTGGAGCTCGTAGCCGAGAATCTTCACTAACCCACTCTGGAATGGCCGGATGTTTTTGTCTCGGATCCGGTGTGCCTCCACAGGTTTCCCACCATCCCTGAGACAGACCCGGGCAAGTTCTTCCCGACGTATCCTGAGAAGAGCTACTTCCTGCTCCATCTGGGCATGACCAAACTTGTCAATTTCCTCCCAGAAGGTCTGGTTGAAGGCTTTGTACAAGTGCCAGTCTAAGGCATTCCATTGCCGCAGTTTCTCCCGCTGTTCTTCTGTTAGTGACAAATTGGGCGGCGCCTTGGCTTGTGAACGTCCCCCTCTACCACCAACACCAGCTGCTGCTGCTGCTGCTGCTTTGCCCACCCAGCTCCCACTTATCCCCCCAATGCCGCCGGGCTTCTGCTGCCGAGCGTTGAGGCTGAAAGAGACGACAGCATCCAGCGGCCAGCAGAGGGCATGTCTCAGCAGGATCATGGACTGGTCAAAGTACTCAGACACTAAAATCAGCTTAAAGGCCCGATGGATCATGGCCTTGCCACGCTGAGCCAGTGCCAGAGAGAAATTAGCATTGTGGTCCATGCCAAAGTCAAACCACAGTAGGTTGCGGGCGTAGTGGTTGTTGCGGAGACGAGGATCATAGTATTTCTTAGGGTCGTCAGCAAAGTCACCCAAGCCTTTGGCTTTCCGAAAGGCAGGCGCTACCTCTTTGTAATAAGCAAAGGAGGACTCAGCCAGGGCGACCGGGTCCCTGATGATAGAGAAGTAAAATGTGTCTGCAGGCATCACTTTCTCCACCTAAGAAACAGAAAAGGGGAACTTGTAAATGCAAAAATGTGCTATTTGATACAACTCAACTACAACAGTAATATATTGTATTTTATTTGCTTCCTCTGAGCAACAGAGTCCTGATGCAGCATGTTTTTGTAGTCATCCTTTTCAACGCAAATGATTAACAGTAACCAGTCAGGGGTGCCCAATGACGATTTTCGCGATCTACCAGTCGATCGCGAAGGTAGCGCAGGTAGATCGCGTGACATCCCTCACCTATCATCCCTAATTAGGACTAAACGGTTTAGAAAATGAATGAATGTATGTATCCTCCCTATGGCGTTTGCTACTTGACTGACGTACAGGGCGGCCAGTCTGAGATCTCTTCTCTGCTACGGGTCGCGGGCAGGGACATGAGCGGTCAATCGTGCTAGGTACTGCAAAACTCCAGCGAGCGAAGTGACCTAGTTAGCCTTCCAATTTATATCTACTAAATATCTACTATTCTGGGATAGGGAACAGGATAGGAAGGAATATTTGACTCCATTCAGTGCAAGTCATCAGAGGAACATTGCTGCTGTCAGTTTTTATGTGTAATACCAAGGGTTACATTAGCTGCAGTTATGCAGTGTATGCCAACATATATTGTACATATAAAGTATACTCAGTATATATATAGAAATGAATATATGTTTAGCATTTTTAATGTAGGTAGATCATTTTGACCTGGTCATTTTAAAAGTAGCTCGCAAGCCGAAACAGTGTGGGCACTTGCTTCATAGTCCAATGTATCCACATCACTACAGAAAATTCATCTTTGTCGCTCCCCATGTCATTCCAGATCTTCTTCTGAATAACTCACCTCTAGCTTATTAAATCTCATATGATTGCCCATGATGTGGAACTCTACAGCCCTGGGACCTCGGTAACCTTTGACCCTGTGAGCGTTGAAGGGCAGTGGGTAGCCTAGCTGGTAGCCCAGAGGCAGGGCGAAGCGGAGGTCATGCTCCTCTCCGTAGCGGTACAGCATGTTGAGCACGGTGCTGCTGGCCGTCTTGTGGGTCTTCAAGAACATAATGTGGGTGTGGGGCTGACAGGAGCCCAGAGAGGGCCCCTGCGCATCAGGGGACGAGAAAATGGAGTGAGCAGCCGGCTGGACACTGCTGGAGAACACATAAAAGGAAGGGATGTTTACAGTCCTACAGTTTGTAGCTTAAAGTCACACTAATCAACAACAGATCTAATGACTCCAATGGTTAAAAAAAATCTAATGATCAACAACTTTCCCTAAAGTTCCCTAAAAGCTCATTGCTTTAGATTTCTGGTAAACTCTTAAAAAACAGTTAGAGAATATATGGTGAACACAGTGGAGCATTTATCAGCCAAAGAGCCAGATATTGCCCTCAGGGGTTGGTGGAGACCAAATGCGAGCTAAAAGCACAGTGACAGCAAATAAATGCTTATTGGGTTTGAGTATACTGGATGTGTGAGTAGGCAGCTGCTTATATTCAGTAACTTATAAGGTGATCAAATGTCAATATCGCTTGCTTTGCAAAAATTAATCAAATGACATTTAACGTTTTTTCAGTAGCATTCATGTACATTTCACATTCACATTTTGTACAGACAAAACATATTTCATGTTAGAGGTCACTTCCTTCACCAAAAACCCAAGAAAACACAGATGGCACTGATTTAATAACTTCCTCTTTCGGAACACTGAAACTGAGGACTGCTGAGCAATTTCATAATTTTTGTGAGTTGAAAGCACTTTTTGTGACGGGGGTTTGTTCTTTTCCTAACATTATGATTAAATACATGCAGCATACCTGCTTATCCTGTGTGCACGTATCCAGAACTTTGTTGCTCAAAGGCATCAGTGCTGAGCACCAAGGTGCCTTAATATGTGTTACATGTTCAGACATGTCCACTAAATCGTAGAACAAGAAACACAGAAGTTGTTTTTATTGCAGACATATTATTTATTATTATGGCTATGTTTAGGTTGAGATGTAACCGTGGTTACATACAAATGTCAAAAGTTGTCAAAAACCCAAATGGCAGATTTGTTCATACCATACTGGTTTAATAAATGTAAATGTTTTTACCATTAAAATCAAATTCCCACAAACATTTGGAAAATGTGATTCCCATTTTCGACAGTTTTCCATACTTAGTGCTGGGGGCACGTTGTGGTCAGCACTCAATAAGTGATGAGGTTCAATACCGAGCCCTAGCTTTGTGTGTGTGCAAGACTTGCCGCTGCATACTTTGAAACAACACTAGCACTCTTGTTACACTGTTGATCAAGGTTACCATTCTCAGTGTCTCAGTGGTTTTCAGCAACTCAGATTCAATAAGCATGAAACCCATCCAGGCCCATGAGATCACTGTGTGATGTAAAGTGTAAGATGAGCAACAATCAAAGAAGAGTAGAAGGCTCTGCACACACGAGCATTAACCCTGTCAGCCCTGCATGTGATCCCACTGTTAAACAACATACCAACAGTACTGTCTCTTAAACGCTCGTGATTGCATGTGTTGCCATGACGATCTAAGCAACATGTGTACATGTTTGGTTGTGTGCAGTTCTCCTGAAGTGGGAGCAGAGGCTGGAAAGATGGGGCACTTTCTAGGTGATGCCACCTACGAAGTAGCAATGGTGAGTGAGGTGGTTTGAGTGGAGGAAAACATGAGTAAAGGGCCCTTGAGTAAAGGTTTGTTGTTGCTCCTTATCAGTTTTGGCCTGTGTTGTGTCGTGGTTCTTGTGCTGCTGTAAGCCAATAGCTTCTGTTAGACTAAAACCTCCCACATGTGAGAGTCTGAGTGGACGGCTAGATGCTCCTTCAGAATCCAAATGGACAGCTTACATAACTGTAAAGAAACTTGAATTCTACATTTCTATAATTCAACATAAATATTGACTATAAACATTCATATGAGATGTTTCTTCATTTTTAATTATCCCTAATTATCAGAATCAGAATCAGAATACACACAGCTCCAAAACAATAAGAATAAACTTCAAACACAAAAGTAAAAAATATAAATATATAAAAGTATGTATTAAAAATTATGTATCAAAAATTATTATTACAAATTATTACACAGAGGTAAATGATTGCACCAGGTGAGTCCAGAGTCTTATAATAATAATAATAATACCACTACTACTAACAATAACATAACAACATGTACATTCAGAGTAAGGCATTATGCTATATAATACTAATAATACTACTATCACTACTACTACTACCAATAATAATATATGACATGTACACTCAGAGTAAGGAGCTGTATTATATAATAATAATAATGATACAAATAATACCACTACTACTAATAATAATACATATAACATGTACACTCAGAGTGAGGAGCTGTATTATATAATTATTAATTATCAGGAGAAAGAACATGCATATGCATCTGTATTTGAAGGTAATAAGCAGATAGTGGCAAAATCAGTGACTATCTATCATTACTATTATTACTATTATTACTATTAGTACTATCATTACTATCATTACTATTAGTACTATTATTACTATTATTACTATTAGTACTATCATTACTATTAGTACTATCATTACTATCATTACTATTAGTACTATCATTACTATTAGTACTATCATTACTATCATTACTATTAGTACTATCATTACTATCATTACTATTAGTACTATCATTACTATTATTACTATCATTACTATTAGTACTATCATTACTATCATTACTATTAGTACTATTATTACTATTAGTACTATCATTACTATTAGTACTATCATTACTATTAGTACTATTAGTACTATCATTACTATTAGTACTATCATTACTATTAGTACTATTATTACTATTAGTACTATCATTACTATTAGTACTATTATTACTATTAGTACTATTATTACTATTAGTACTATCATTACTATTAGTACTATTGTTACTATTAGTACTATCATTAGTACTATTATTACTATTAGTACTATCATTACTATTAGTACTATCATTAGTACTATTATTACTATTAGTACTATCATTACTATTAGTACTATCATTAGTACTATCATTACTATTAGTACTATCATTACTATTAGTACTATTATTACTATTAGTACTATCATTACTATTAGTACTATCATTAGTACTATTATTACTATTAGTACTATCATTACTATTAGTACTATCATTACTATTAGTACTATTATTACTATTAGTACTATCATTACTATTAGTACTATCATTAGTACTATTAGTACTATTAGTACTATCATTAGTACTATTATTACTATTAGTACTATCATTACTATTAGTACTATCATTAGTACTATCATTACTATTAGTACTATCATTAGTACTATTATTACTATTAGTACTATCATTACTATTAGTACTATCATTAGTACTATCATTAGTACTATTATTACTATTAGTACTATCATTACTATTAGCACTGTTGGGCCTTGCCGCATGGCCAGACAAGAGCGGCCTACATGTACCTGGAAAAGCCTAACAAAGGAACAAAGGGCCATAAAATAAACGGGCGCCAAAACTTGTCGGCATTGCCTCCAATAAACTCAGGTAGGGGGGCGTGGCCTGGATCCAACACCAGGAGTTCTCATTGGGGGAAAACTCCCCAAATCCACAAGGAACTCCCAGTACGGCCATGACATCACTAAACGTTTATAAGCAGTGAACACCTAAGACACGCCGCCTTTCCACTGTAACGTAAAGTTACTACAGGGGGTGTTTTCTGTTTGGACGTCTTTCCCCTTTAAACCTAGGTAACAGCCTTCCCCACACTCGCTGGACGAGCAACCGGCTGTTTTCGCCCCGTTTTGTTTTTTTGGTTTCAGTTTCGTTTTTGTGTCCTTCACCGGACTCGTTAGGATCCTGAGGAGAAACGCCGAGCAACCCGCGGCTTTTCCCTCAACTTTACCTGCGGAAGGGAGAGACAGTACGCTGTTCTCTCCAGGGAAAGATCACGAACGTTCTTCTCCCTCTAAGTCGACTCCCGCTGCTCCACGCTGCCACACGCGGACCAGCGCGCCGTTCCCCGCTAACACAGCGACGCAACGGACCCTTTCCTCGCCGCCACCCGAGCCGGACCGAAACCCGCCAGGCGTGCAGGATTTGCACACACTAATCGCTCGCGAAGCGATTTCAAGTAAGAGGCATTGTGTCTGGGCAGAGACAGATAGGATTTAAGTGTGCTACCTTTGCTTATAAGCTAAAGTGCCGGACCGCCGTGTCCCGTGTTTCAACTGTGTGTTTGCTGCTGTTGTTTTGTCTCCTGCGTTGTTTTGTGCGTAAGCCCACGCAGGGACTTTGTTGTGTTTATAGCCAACACGTGGAGAGTCAGTAAACGTGAGTCTATCAGTTAAAGGACCAGCGCCACCATCGGTAAACAGAGTTTGCTGATCGAGCCGCTGAGTGATAGACATACGGTTATTGTGCGCTCCTGTGACGGTTAAAAACCAGATTTTCAGTGTTTTGTGTTGAATGCTTTCCTTTCCTCTTTCTTCCTACTAACCCACATTACATTCACATACATACACGTGTTCATACCGTCCCTTACAGGCACGATCGGCGCCATTACAGTCTAACTCTAGAGTTCAGACTTGTAATTACAGTTGCCATTACACTTTTAGCAGTCAGCCCCTAGTGTTTAAGCTCCTAACTACCGCCGTTACAACACCCGGCAGCATCCTGCCCCTAGTGTTAAGGCCGGTAATTACAGTAGCTATTACACACTTAGTAGTGCCCTGCCTCTAGTGCTCAGGGAAGGGATTTCAGTCTCCACTGTACTCTCGTTCCCTCTAGTCACATCTTGCGAGCGTCCGCCATATTGGGGTGACGTATTCACGCACGTGATTGCGTCACCACTCTGCGGCCTCCTCCTTGCCCCCCCCCCCTTTTCCCTTCACACACACACACACACACACACACACACACACACACACACACACACACACACACACACACACACACACACAAATACACACACACACATGCTGGATGCTTGTATATATATCTTGTTTTGAGTGTTAACAATTTGTACCAATAGCTGCTTTTAGATGGTTGAATAGCAGATGTTTATTTTAACTAGTATTATTGATCACAAATCATTGTGCTTGTTGAATAAACTCTGTTATGCATTTAAAGAGTAGTTGTTTGTGATTACTGTGCATATATTTGTTGTGGTAACAGCTGGTTGAGATAGTCAGTGCTCGGATTCATGCCTTTCCACTCACTTTATAAATGTAAGATAGTAATTTAAATATCGACATTTTTAAGTGAGGCCCCTTTTTATTCACTCTTATAAATGTGAGATAGTGATTTAAATATCAACATTTTGAAGTGAATAACCCCTTTTGAGACTGTATTCCAGTTTGTTATTGGTCCCTGATACCAGGGTGGTGCCCCGATATTATTAATTAATAATTAATTAATAACTAATTTTTACTGATATTGATAAGTACACTGATAAGTGCTAAATCTTATTGATAATACTGCCAATAACTAAACTAGCTCCATCCAGTGCACAACAAATGGTGCCCCGTGTGAGGCTATTTAATACCAGCTTTATTGCAATATTTATGCACAATAATTAAAGTTGTTAATATAAAAAAAAAAAAATTTTTTTTTTTGAAAATTTGGATTTTCAGTTTTCTTTTTTTTTACCAAGCATAATCCAGCTGTGTTCTGTGGTTTGTGTTGTGTTTAGTGGTTGGTACTGTTGTTTGAGGAACAATAATAGCACATTATTGTTTTAAGGATTGCTAACTCATTAACACAGCTAGAGCTCTTCAGAGTTGTTGATGACATCTCACACATCCTAACAGAGTAGGGTGTGCTAGAGCATTGTTTTGCACTGTTACGTGTACACTTAGCAGTGTTTGTGTAAGACACAGGTTGAAGCCTCACCTGTGCATCTACAGCAGCAAAGTAACCCATCACACTATTAGGCAGAGCTACTGGGCATTTTCCTAGGTAAAGCATAGCAAAATGAGCCATCCCAGTGAGCCGAGAGCTGACACTTGTGAGTCAGACGACCCAGCCCTGCAGGATGTGGTCGCTGGTCTCCTTAACCTCTCTACAGCAGAGAGAGGCCATCTTAATCATTACAATGTTAAGACATGTGATGAAAAGCTGAAGGAGTTAGTGGAATACATTAACCACCCCACCGGGAAACCTGTGCGCACTATCCCGGAGTTGTTAGGTTTAATAACCCTCCTTCATCAGCGTAAGTCTCAGCTATTAGCTGAGCAGCACCAAGAGCGGTTAGCTCAGCTGCAGGACAGCCATAGGGCTGCGCAGCAAGCAAACGCTAGCCTGCGACAGGAAGTTTTGGCTGCCAAGTCTGAGGTTGCTCAGACACAAGAAACTTGTGTTCAGTTGCGATTAGATACAAATCTCTTGCATTTACAACTCCAGGCTGCTCGCAGACGAGCAGAACCAGGAAGTGAACCCATAGTCACCCAGGTAGGGACAGCCATTGACAACCCAGCCGACGCTGACTCAGACCCAGCAGAAGACCCAGTCATCCAGGGTCCAGACCCAGGACAGCAGGATCTGCAACGTGAAGTAGCTCGGGCAAGGGGGGCTGTCCCACTTAAGAACCTTGATCCCAGACCAAGTACCCATGCCCTCCAAGTTAATTCAGGTGGCGCATCTAGGAGGCATGCAGCCTACAGTGACAACACCACTGACTTAGTCACCTTAGATAGTTACAGAGGACCTCCGTTGCCTCGCTCAGCCGACCCAGGTGCCTCTTTCCCTGTGCAGCAGTCCCTCCACAGCCGCACAACCTTAAATTTTTCCCCGCCACATGGGCGGCGGAGTTACTTTGAGCCCCCACAGTCTGCTGAAGCGTACGCGTCACATAGTCTGCCCCCGCGTCGTAACCGCACTCTTTCCCCATCACGCAGGGAAAGTCGAAATCGGTACCGCCATGCTGACTATGGTGACCTTGTAGACTCCGATGACTCAGATGGTCCAGGTCCACCTCGAGAACAGGGTCTGCGCACACGCCAGATTGAATCACTTGCGCGAGACATAGAGCGCTTTGATCCCAGCAGTCGGGAATCAAATATAGACGATTACCTCAGGGAGGTAGACCGGTGCTTGCTTGACTTGCCTTATCCCTCCTCACGTGAGAAGCTCAAGCTGGTCTGGAAGACCACAGCGAGAAGTGTCCACGTCTTCATGGAGACACTCCCGCCTGCCACTCGTGATCGCTACTCAGCCCTCTGTCAGGCCCTGCAGGAAGAGTACTCTTTGTATGCTGACCAAGCATCTGCTACTCTCAGTGCTTTTGCAATCATGCAAGGGAGGCGAGAACCCCCAAGAGAGTACTATAGGCGCCTCAGAGCTGCATACTTTCAGGGACGTAATGCCCCTGGCCTGGAGGAGGAGCAGGTTTTCAAATCCCTGTTCCTGCACAACCTCCATGACAGTCTAAGATACGATGTCACAATGCAGTGTAGAACCCGTGATCTTAGCATGCAGGAAATTAGACAGTATGCCCAACTGGCGTGGGAGACGCACACACGTCCTGTGAGAAAACACGAGGACGATGCCAGAGTCCTGGGGATCCAAACATCAGGAGACGAGCTGGCACTTGAAGGCAACAAAATGCCTCATGCCATGGCCGATCCTAGAAATAGAACCCAGGGACATCAACCTTTCCGCCAGCAGAGCAACCGACAGCATCATAGGTTTGAAAACCAGACATACTCCCGAGACCAGAGTAAATTTAAACGAAATACTTTCCAGCCAAAGCGGAAAGTTCAATTCGAACGATACACCACACAAGAGGGCAGGTATACAGGGAGAAATTCAGAAAATTCCGAAGAGCCATTTCACCAACAGGAAATGGAAAACTGTATTAGGAGATGGGTGACTGAGGCAATAAAACAGCAGATGCCTCATAGCCAGCCGGCATTGTCTGACCCCGCAGAGGGATCTGACACAGAGCCTCCATTAAAATGACTAGGCCAGGCGCCCCTTTTCCCCACTGCCAAAGGCTACGTGATAGGATGGGAGAGGGAACACAGGGGGGCGCCAGAAATCACCACTCCGCATCTCCCAGACTCCCACTTTGTGACTTTCTTGGGCAATCTTGTCCGTCAGGGGAATTCAGTCATTAGCACCCTCCAACAAGCCACCAAGCTGGCTATGGTGCAACTGGCTGTCTACTCAATTGATTATCCAAACTATGCCCATCACAGTTTCATCCTACACATCACCATGTGGAAGGAGAATGACATGAAAAGTGACTGTAACAAGGAAGTAAAATTCTATATCCCAGGCCTCCCCCAGTCATTCAGCCAAGTAGAACGTGCTAACCGCACCATAGTTAACATATATAAGACGTATGTTAGTAGTAGTGGCAAGGATTGGGATGTGAAACTCCCCTTGGTGCTAGTGGCCATCACACCGCACTGCTCCATGGGAGTCACTCCCCATGAAATGATGACTGGGAGAGAGATGACCCTTCCGCTGCACCTCCGGTACCAGCCAGAGAACGTCAGTGTTACAACTGCCTCCATGCAAATCAGATTAAGTCTTAGGGACCAGCCTCAATCCAAGGAGAAGAGAGAAACTCTACACCCGAAAGGGGGGAGCGGCCTCCACTCCTGGAGGTAGAACCTACACCCAGAAATTGCAGGCTAGACTTCCTACTGATCGTCACACCACAATTTGGCAACCAGTCTGTCACCATCCCACAGACTTGCTCCAAACCATCACAAGAACAAGCCACTAACCTCTAACAATCTATCCTGTCCTTCTTTCCTCAATTCTTTTAAATTCATTTTTGAGAAATTGCAAAGAAGCAGCAAAAGATTGTAATTTTGACTTGTGAATGTGTTGTGATTGAATAGGATAGTCAGTTAGATGATGTCTGCCCAGACAATGCCTCAATGTCTGCCCAGACACCACTGCCTCATGAACCTCATGAACTCAATGGACTGTTTAATCCTTGTAGCTGTTTCAGGAACACATGGACACATGGACTGTTGGCCCTCTTGGTTGCCCTAAAGACTGTGGCCGACACCCCACTCTTCAGGCCAAAGGGGGGATGTTGGGCCTTGCCGCATGGCCAGACAAGAGCGGCCTACATGTACCTGGAAAAGCCTAACAAAGGAACAAAGGGCCATAAAATAAACGGGCGCCAAAACTTGTCGGCATTGCCTCCAATAAACTCAGGTAGGGGGGCGTGGCCTGGATCCAACACCAGGAGTTCTCATTGGGGGAAAACTCCCCAAATCCACAAGGAACTCCCAGTACGGCCATGACATCACTAAACGTTTATAAGCAGTGAACACCTAAGACACGCCGCCTTTCCACTGTAACGTAAAGTTACTACAGGGGGTGTTTTCTGTTTGGACGTCTTTCCCCTTTAAACCTAGGTAACAGCCTTCCCCACACTCGCTGGACGAGCAACCGGCTGTTTTCGCCCCGTTTTGTTTTTTTGGTTTCAGTTTCGTTTTTGTGTCCTTCACCGGACTCGTTAGGATCCTGAGGAGAAACGCCGAGCAACCCGCGGCTTTTCCCTCAACTTTACCTGCGGAAGGGAGAGACAGTACGCTGTTCTCTCCAGGGAAAGATCACGAACGTTCTTCTCCCTCTAAGTCGACTCCCGCTGCTCCACGCTGCCACACGCGGACCAGCGCGCCGTTCCCCGCTAACACAGCGACGCAACGGACCCTTTCCTCGCCGCCACCCGAGCCGGACCGAAACCCGCCAGGCGTGCAGGATTTGCACACACTAATCGCTCGCGAAGCGATTTCAAGTAAGAGGCATTGTGTCTGGGCAGAGACAGATAGGATTTAAGTGTGCTACCTTTGCTTATAAGCTAAAGTGCCGGACCGCCGTGTCCCGTGTTTCAACTGTGTGTTTGCTGCTGTTGTTTTGTCTCCTGCGTTGTTTTGTGCGTAAGCCCACGCAGGGACTTTGTTGTGTTTATAGCCAACACGTGGAGAGTCAGTAAACGTGAGTCTATCAGTTAAAGGACCAGCGCCACCATCGGTAAACAGAGTTTGCTGATCGAGCCGCTGAGTGATAGACATACGGTTATTGTGCGCTCCTGTGACGGTTAAAAACCAGATTTTCAGTGTTTTGTGTTGAATGCTTTCCTTTCCTCTTTCTTCCTACTAACCCACATTACATTCACATACATACACGTGTTCATACCGTCCCTTACAGGCACGATCGGCGCCATTACAGTCTAACTCTAGAGTTCAGACTTGTAATTACAGTTGCCATTACACTTTTAGCAGTCAGCCCCTAGTGTTTAAGCTCCTAACTACCGCCGTTACAACACCCGGCAGCATCCTGCCCCTAGTGTTAAGGCCGGTAATTACAGTAGCTATTACACACTTAGTAGTGCCCTGCCTCTAGTGCTCAGGGAAGGGATTTCAGTCTCCACTGTACTCTCGTTCCCTCTAGTCACATCTTGCGAGCGTCCGCCATATTGGGGTGACGTATTCACGCACGTGATTGCGTCACCACTCTGCGGCCTCCTCCTTGCCCCCCCCCCCTTTTCCCTTCACACACACACACACACACACACACACACACACACACACACACACACACACACACACACACAAATACACACACACACATGCTGGATGCTTGTATATATATCTTGTTTTGAGTGTTAACAATTTGTACCAATAGCTGCTTTTAGATGGTTGAATAGCAGATGTTTATTTTAACTAGTATTATTGATCACAAATCATTGTGCTTGTTGAATAAACTCTGTTATGCATTTAAAGAGTAGTTGTTTGTGATTACTGTGCATATATTTGTTGTGGTAACAGCTGGTTGAGATAGTCAGTGCTCGGATTCATGCCTTTCCACTCACTTTATAAATGTAAGA
Source organism: Pempheris klunzingeri (assembly GCF_042242105.1). Taxonomy (NCBI): domain Eukaryota; kingdom Metazoa; phylum Chordata; class Actinopteri; order Acropomatiformes; family Pempheridae; genus Pempheris; species Pempheris klunzingeri. The sequence continues at coordinate 18,025,050 of NC_092034.1, forward strand.
TAGTAATTTAAATATCGACATTTTTAAGTGAGGCCCCTTTTTATTCACTCTTATAAATGTGAGATAGTGATTTAAATATCAACATTTTGAAGTGAATAACCCCTTTTGAGACTGTATTCCAGTTTGTTATTGGTCCCTGATACCAGGGTGGTGCCCCGATATTATTAATTAATAATTAATTAATAACTAATTTTTACTGATATTGATAAGTACACTGATAAGTGCTAAATCTTATTGATAATACTGCCAATAACTAAACTAGCTCCATCCAGTGCACAACAGCACCCACCAGATTTGAAGCATTTTATCACCACCCCCCTCTTTCTGCTCTACACACTCACACCTTTACACCTTTTTTGCTGTTGCCATTGTATGTGCTCAGCAGCCCTGCTGTGTCAAATCTTGTTAAGTCACCCAATATATTTCTTTCTGTCCCGTCATGTGTCATGACACTACATTTTAAGAAAAGAATTGATGTTTTTCAGGCTCTGGACCATCATCAGGGAAAATGTAGTCACAATAATATTTAAGCAGCATTTAGCAATTTTAATGTTGTGGAATGTGAAAAGAAGGCTTACAATTTGATTTTAGATCCTAAATAAAGAGGTCTTTTGACCTCCAAGTAACTTGAGTACAAGGCAAAATTGCAATATGGTCCTGGCTAAGTGTTTGTGTGACACTGCAGACTTCCAGCTAACACTGACAGCCATTGCAACAATAAGAACATGGTGAATGATGGAAGGTTTGTCATGTTTTGACTGGCAAGTGCTCACATCAGTCAGTTCAGGACTAGTGTGCAATTACAGAGCTGGTAATGTGAGGGTTAAATGAATTACTTGAAGTGGGGTTTTATGAGTTACTTATTCATACTTAATGTATCTCTTTAAGTACAATGTGGACACTACACAAGTGGACAGGGTCAGCATAAAAACAATGTATTAGCCTCTCGAACACTGTATTTGGACAGCCCTCCAAATATAGTTGACATAATATGCCATCAGACAAGCTAACCTTCACTTCAGAGCCACCAGGCTCCACTGATATTAACAGTCATTTTACCATGCAGAACACAGGATTTGCTGCTCCACTGCTTCTCCACTCTGTCAGTCAGTTGGCTTGTGTTATTGTGTGACTTTGGTATTTGTCAATGGGATCTTGTGGCTTTAAAGCAAGAGAAGAGAAATCTGTTTGGGTGCATTAACTACGGATAAGTAGCTCATACGACTATTCCTTTAAGTGGTGCAGAATTAAGTTGAATTGTCAGATCTAATAATGTGCACATTAAGCATCAGTATAGGCACTGACACTAGAATATTGGCCCCTTTGATGCTGAGCAGAAAGGGAAACGCTGACAGACGAAGCTGGGGCCAAATCATGAAGACATCTGTGACAAAGTGTTGCCTCATTCACAGTAAACACATGGTTTGGTTTTAAAAAGCTAGGCGTGGCAGACTCCAATATTCTGCTAAGTGTGCAGGCCAAAGCAATCAACCTCTTGTGTCGCCTTCAAACACAACATGTCTGTCAGGGAAGGCTCTGGCTGAGAAGTGGGTCGACATCATAGTCATCAATAACTTTTGATCATTTATTCCTTCATTTCAGCCACATCAGTGAAGCAAAACTGTTGCGTTTCTTTGACTGCAGTGGGAGGATTTGCTTCATCTCTGTTTCACAACAGAACATGACATACCTCTTGTTGAAGATGACCCCCAGCAGCTGGCCAGCAAAGGCAATGGCCACGAAGAGCAGCAGTGCTTTCCACATCCAAACTGGACCCAACCGACCACACACCAGCCATCGCAACATCCTGGAGGGGTGGGGGGGGCGGGCAGATGAGGGGAGCAAAGAAGGGAATAGAGAAGAGATACAAAGACAGAAGGAAAGGAGATGGTGGGTCAGAGAGAGGGTTAGAGGAGGGAGGTGATAGGAGGATAAAGAAAGAGGAGGGGGGGATGAGAGAAGCAGAGTGGAATGAGAAATGGAGGGACAAAGAGATGGATGGGGGAAGGAGAGATGGGACCAAGCGAGATGATGTCATATAAAAACAGAGATGATGAGGAGGTGGGCAGAGCGTGGGAGAGAGAGAGGTGGGGGAGGTGTAGAGGGAAAAAAGAGGGATAGAGAGAAGGAGAGAGAGATATGGATGAGTCATACAATAAACATGACTAAGGCATCATCATCATCAGCGTCGTCATCGTCATCACAGGGAGGAAAGCGGTGTGAAGATACCCAGAGACAGCCGGCCTGATTGCTCAGCATCTCGTTTTCTGATCTCACTCTTTCTGCTGACGGTTTATTCCCTCCCCTCTTCTACACTTTCCTTCACTCTTTGAGCATCATGAACACAGAATACAGCAAAATAAATCTAAGTCAAATGCGGATGAAGATTCAGGATGGTGCTTGTAGTCTGCTGATGTAATAGTGCACCCAGAACCCCCCCCCCTTGGTGATTTTAAAACGTCCACAGTGGGCTGGGAGCCAATTTGGTGATTTAGGGGCACCCTTGGGTGGGAGGGTAGATGGTGATTTAGCATTATCATTTATGATTAATGCACTATGACAAAGTTCTACAAAGATTTATGGTTGACATGCATGATGTGGAGTCCTACTGAGACAACACACGCCTTTTACTTTTCCCGTGTCCTTTTAAATAATTGCTCTTCCTTTAACATCTCGGGGTCACTCCAGATATGAACTGCTCTGATGCCCCGCAGTAGAGTGGCAAAGGGAGAAAACAACTGGCCAATCAGAGCTGAGCGTGGAAGGCCAACATGCGGGCTAGCTTCAGCCTGGAGAGACGAAGAGGCAGCATTTCATGAGGATGTTGACTTTACAGGATTTTTGTATCAATGAGATGAACGTCATTGATTTGTAACCAAACCAACTGAACCAAAAACAGACCCTGTGGTTATTTTAATCAGTTTCTCAAATACATTTTCAGAAAATGTACTGTATCACGATGTGTTGTATTTCACTACTGAGTCTGCTGTGATGAGACTGACTTACAGCTTTCATTGTTCTGTGAAACGCTGTGATGACAAACAAATGAGCCTCGAATAGCCACGAATCAAGACAGTTATTGAAATATTGATTTCTGTTAGTGAAAGCCATGACAATATCAGAAACTGCACCCTCCATCTGAAGATGACGATCAGCTTTTTGTTTTTAAACTTCATCTTATGAGGAGCTACAATTTGTAGTAGCAGATAAAAGTATCTCTGTGAAGTCAAACCCCAGGGACAGGGAGGGAGTTTGTACGAGGACATTCAAATTCCTCCCCATGTGAACAACTGTATTTCTGTCCTCACTGGTCAACAAATGCACTTGTGAGTGGGCCAAACGTGGCTCAATGTAAATGTACAGTCAGTAGAGTGCTCAGCCGTCACATACAATAAGAACATTTGACAGTCACGCACTGGTGGACGCGGCCCACAAACCGCCAAACTCATCTCGTTCCACCAGCTCTTTGTTGCTAACTAGACGACCTGATCCAAAAGCACTTGTCAGTCTCCAAGTTTATTTCAAAAGTACAAAGGGTTTCCCGGCTGTGACGCTGCTCTGACGTTTTCTAGGCTCCATTTTCAATTCAGGGGCTTCCAGTTTACCCAGCATCAAGACCTGCTAGTGACATGAGATGGAAATACTTGTTTTGTTTTGTGTGGGTCAGGAAAAATGTAAAATCTTTGCAGTATTTTAGTTTGTGATTGTAATTTTTTTTATGAAATAACTTGTTGAAATATAAGTAATCAGTTTCAGTCTCAATCTACGGTCATTTAGACAGAAAAAGGGATCAACAAAATGTACCAACGTGCAAAAAGAAGGATTTGTCATGTTAAACTGAATATTTTGGGGGTGAAAATCCAAATGCACCTCCACTGTGATGGACATCTCCGTCAGCAGTTACTACCATATAATAACATGCAGAGGAGCACAGGAGGTGCAGGGTGCTGTGTGAGGGGTGGGGTGGGGTGGGGTGGACACGTCTCAGCAGGGTCATAACAGAAGCAAGCACGGTAAAGAACGCACAGGCCTCCAGGAGTGCCCCCCCCCCCCTCTCTGATGGTGACCACACAGTGTTAAACATGTGCTGCAAACATAAGGAAAGCTGGCAAACGGTTACATAAGAGTTCCACAAGTAGACGATGAACAGAGAATAGGAGCGGCCACCACCCCACGGTACCCTCCACACACACACACACACACACACACACACACACTGATGGACTGACTGAACCAAAGGCCTGTGCGTGTGAGGGCGCTCCTCCAGCCCTCCTCCACCCACACCTTCTCCTCTTTCTCTGCAGGATCCCAGCCCAGCGCCACCTTTGATCCACCACAATCACTGCATCTCACTCTCCGCCTGCGCCTCCTTCTCCTCCTTCTCCTCCTCCGTCCGCCCTGCTAAGCTAGCTAAACGTTACCTGGCTCTCCGTCTGAAAAGCATAGCTGTGTCCCCAAGCCGGTATCGGTGACGCTGTTGTTGTGCAGCTGCAGAGAGCTCCGGGCATCTCGAAGGCTTCAGCTGCAGCTGATCCGCCGCCGGCACAGATCAGGCCATAGAGCCGGAGCAGCCTCGCAGGCCGGGATCCGTGTGCGGGATGCGGGGAGCGGGGAGCGGGGAGCACCGAGCCGGTTACCGAGCCTGACACCGAACCGCTGTGCAGAACCAGCGCGTTCTGCTGGCGGCCAACACACACAGACAGTGAACACAACACAGCGCAGAGACAGAGAGAGAGAGAGGCACGGAGAGAGAGAGAGAAAAACAGAGCGAGGGAGTAGTATTTCCGGGCGCCTACAAAATAAAGCCGTCTTTCCACCCGTGCAGCAGAACAATCCACAAAGAAGGCCTGCCTCCAAGGATCTGACAGAGGTACAAGTCCTGTCACATAGTTCTGGTCCGACTAGTTCTACTACTACCAAGAGAGCTACTCCTACTAATATCTGTAATACCAATTATATTATCAATATGTTACCCTACAGTGCTCAAACACAAATTCTGCCATCATGACAATTTCATAACCACAGTGTTCTCCAAAGGTTGCCTTTAACGGCTGTTCTCCTTCATAATTACTTCTAACTTATAAATTATTATACTTGAAATTCATTTTTCAATGAACTGCTTAGTTTATGAAATGTCAAAGGATGATTGCAAATGTTCCCACAGCCCAGAATCATTCTTCATCTTCAAAGTGCTTCAAATCAGCCAGAATTTTTAAATACTGATGTCATGAGTCCACTTTCCCACACAAGCTGGGCAACTCTGACTAGGCCTTAATACGTTATTCACTGGAATGTTTAACTATGTTTTGGGTGAGTTGTATCTCCTTACAGGTAGCTACTCCAGGGATATGTTGCCTTTATGTCGTCCTGTGGAGGATCTAAAACCCCTCCTGAAACTAAGCAGACGTTGAAAAGATGAGAGGATACATGGAATTACGGTTCCGCTGAAGAGTCAAAGCTGCGTCTGGAAGCGCTGAGAAGAAAGTGAGTTACACTACTTCAGCTCCTTTCTCCTCTCTCTGCAGCGCTTCACTTCTGTCTCCCCCCCAGCAGAGGAGGCTGTCATGCATGCGCAGGCTAACCACAGCTGAAGAGGCAGCAGTGGTGCACACGGCGGTACACAACAGGTGACAGCTTCACTGCATGAATTCATGAGGTTATTGATAACTATTAGCTCGCAAGCAAATGCTTGTTGATCAGTGCAGAGAACTGCTCATAAGACATTGCCCCCTCCCCCTGTGTGTCCCTGCAGTGACGTCAAAACACAAACTACTTTGCATAAAGTTCAAACAACATGTTTTTTCATTGGTTTATCGGCTTTTTGCCAAGTTCCTCTGGAAGCCATAGCTGAAGATATTAGGACTCCCTCTGCTCTACTCCGTTGTTTTCAAGCAGGCCTATGACGTTAAAGGCTTTCACAAATGATCTGTGTCATGTGCTGTCAGGATACAATCACAGTTTCAGCAGATATGACAAAGAGATATTTCCATAAAAGTCGCCCCCTGAATCTTTACAGGTTCTCTATATGACATCACAGAATGTCACACCAAAACAAGTGTGTGCCCCCCCCCCCAGAGGCCAGGCCCCTCATTCCTTCTCGCTGCTCTAAATACAACCACTGACTGACAGCCTCTCTGAGCTTGTGTGCTACTGTGTTAGCTCCGGATCTGAACTGAGTCTGTTGCTCGGCGGCGACTTTGACTTGTTTTCCAGTTCAGTTTCAGGTTCCCACACTGCACAATTAACAGATTCACACGCATTCACATGCACATGTGTGGTCAGTGAACAGGGAAGCTCGGGTTACAACACACACACACACACACACACACACACAGTGTTGCTTCATTCTCTGCTCACATTGCCATTACTCCACTGTAGCTTCACATAGAAAATGCCATATTAGCCATAGTAGCCGCATCAGTAATGCTATATTAATATTCTGAATGTCAGACAGAGCACCTTTAAAGTTTCCAGGAGAGAACGACCATGCTTTTATTTTGAAGGCAAATGTGGTGCGTGTTTCTGGAGCACTTTGTTTCACTTCTGTTGACTTGACAAAGTGGATTTGGTGACTCTGACGTCACCCTGTGATGTTGGCGGACAGACATCCAGAGAAGAAGCAGCTGGTTCTTTACTCCACCTCACTCCTTCATAACATATGAAATCCACATGAAGTGAACGATGTGAGTCAAGACCGGCTCCGGGTCACCAGTGGAATATGTACACTTGTAACTTAGTATGTTTGAATCAATGGTCACTGAAGAGGTGTGAGTGTGGAACAGTAAAAATAGACTATTTACATTGTTACATGGTTGGTCAGTAACAGTTTACTGCAAGTAAGGCACTTCTCCACACTCCCTGAGCCGGCAGCGCAGTCCACCCCTGCAGGCCGCTGCTGCTGTTCAGTAATCTCACACTGCTGCAGCTGTTACAACATGTCAACCTATCCAGCAACTCAGTGCTGCTCAGAGACCCGGAGCCTGTGAGTGCCACTCATTCCCACTCTGCTGTGTACGTGGAAGAGTGGGGATGTATGGTTTTGGCTCTCTGCATAGTGTGATGTGTTCACACACACACGGCCAGAGTGGACATGGGAAGATGAAGAAATTGGACATTTTAAATTGTTTCCACTCCATTTCCTGCTTTACAAGGAATGCACATTTAATTGGAACGTTTTAGTAATCCTAATCTCCCTGTAATGTCATGTCTTATTACCATGATATTATTATTTTTACCCTTTAAATTGCAGCTTCATTCACATAACATCATTTTTCCTCAAAATATTTCAGATACATTCTGGAAAGGGATAGGAAGCCACCCAATACTGCTCTGTAAACTCCTTGTCCTGTAACTGTGCCCTTTAACTAAATGGGCATTTTAACAGCTGTGTGTGTGTGTGTGTGTGTGTGTGTGTGTGTGTGTGTGTAGAGTGGCTTCATGCTGGACTGCTGGGTAAAAGAAACATCAGAACTTTCTTGGAATTTCATGAGCCACATATTATTGTAATATTATGGTCTTTGTCAGACACAAAAATGGATCAGCTGTGGTATGTGTGTCAGGTTGTGGACTGCACAGAGCGTAGAGAGCTCTACATGTAGACGACAGAGGTGGAACCGACTCACCTTGACTTAAACTATGAACAACAACCAAAAGCACAAAGTGACTGTGACTTTCTGAATATTCCTCAGTTGGGCATCCAATGCTTGGATGTGTTCATAAATGATTCAAAACAAAAAGTTCATTAATTATGATTAAAGGGCTAAAAATAGGTATAGACAAGGAATCAGTTCAAGGAGGAAGAGGTGGGGATATTCTGCATGGGTTCTCGTCCTTCACCTTCACACTCATTTTCTCATTAATGCCTCCTCCAAGATTTGAAGGCTCAGATATCCTGAGAGGAGTGATGGAGATGAGAAGTCAAGCTTCAGCTTCATTTAAAGCTGACCTTTGTTTTAGGCACCACAGGGTATCAGCGGACATGAGAATAATCTGAGCATGTCTTATCTTCTCAGAGATCCTGCTGATGGAAATCCCTCTGTGGTAGGCCTGAGTGGGCTGCTTCTTACTATAGGTGGGAATACATAGGTTCACTTGTAGCAACAAAGCACTGTGTTCTGAACTTATAGACTATAAATTATAGACCTTTCTCATGTGAACCTTAATTTGGATGGGATTATTATTAGTAATGCATTTTAAAATAACTGATTAGACGCTGGTGGTTAGCGCTGTTGCCTCACAGCAAGAAGGTTCCAGGTTGAAATCCAGGTTTGAACCTGGGTTCTTTCTGTGTGGAGCTTGCATGTTCTCCCTGTGCTCGAGTGAGTTCTCTCCGGCCTGCTCTCACAGTCCAAAGACATGCAGCTTAATTGGTGACTCTAAATTTGCCGTAGGTGTGAGTGTGAGTGTGAATGGTTGCCAAGTCAGCTGGGATTGGCTCCAGCCCCCCCACCCTGTGAATGTGAAGGATAAGCGGTATAGACAATGGATGGATGATTAGTAGGTAGTGTACTCTGAGTTTACTCTCAGTATAAGCAGTCCTCTCAGGACTTCTGGAAACTAAATTGTAAACTGCCATGTCAGCATGAAGAATAAGTGAAAGAAACAGCTGTAAAGTTGTAAAAACAAGTCTGAACACGTTTTTCAACAACAATTTCAAGACTGGCTGAAGTATTTATCTGTGACAACTGCATGGTATGAAGAGTTCGCCTTTAGTTCAACAAATGCAGTAATCTTTAGAAGTGAAGTGCCAACACGCTGATAGTTTTGTCCTTCATGATTTGGTTGAGCGTGATCAGTTATGCTACCTGTTTTCAGTGCGTAATCTGTGGCTGGTTTCTTCTATTCATGTACACACACTGGATTTGCTTCAGGCTTTATGGCACACACACTGCAAGTGAGTGTTTCTTCACAAACTGGTTTAAGTAACTAAACACACACAAAAAACCTTCCAGTGTCGTAGGTTAAAAAGAAGTGCATGTGCTCCATTGTGCTCCATTGAGTTAAAAAGCATTGAGTGCAAAGTTAATTTTGCCCAAAAAGTTAAGACACAGCATCCTGATGAGTATGGATACAGAGTCAGTGTGTACAGCAGGAGGCAGCTCTTGCTCTAAATTTAGCATTAAAGCCTCTAATCAGTTAACTGGTGCCTTTGTGAAGGGGCGTAGCACCAGCTGCTCCTGACCACCTCCTCATCTTCATCCCCTCCTCTACTGTAACCATATGGCCCAATACCAGGGCCTGCATGAGGCACTGCTACAGGTACCAGTGAGGAAACGCAATATGAACAGAAGATCCAGGTTTAAGGCTTACCAGACACTGGACAGCTGTTTAGAATGAGGTTGCTTTTCAGAATATGTTATGAAAGATCAACTTTTTTGCTGAAGAACTTTTTGCCAGAGCCCTCTGGGGGAACTGCAGTAATGCATCTTACTGAAAATAATGAGACAACTGCATTCAGACCAGCAATATGCATAAATATCCCCGACCCTTCCTGCTTATTATGCTTTCTTGTTCCTTCTTCTTGTCACAGATTACTGTCCTTATTAATCTATGTGCCATCTCAACACATTCTATGTAAGTCTCATATGACATTGTTAAAACCTTTGCATTGCCTTTGCACACCACAACTGTGTATTTCTACTTGCCTTATCGAGTGAATGAATAAATTCACTATTCATTCTCTAAATAAATACAAGGATAGTTTCTACACTCCCTCTCCTGCTCTGTTTCGGAACTTCCCAAACACTGGCAGTTCAACATACTCCCACATTCCCACCATTTTATAAGAGCACGCTGAAATTACTACTTGATTACTTACATAATTATCAGAGTATTAAGGATCTGATACTTTGCTACATGCATTGAAACAAATATATATAATATATAATAATATGTATAATTGTTGAATATTTATTCATTCATTATCTATACTGTTTATCCATGGTAATCCACAGGGGTGACACATAGAGACATTATTTTTTTATTATCATTTCTGATATCTGAAATCTGCCATTCAGGCTTTTGAATAGTTAAAAAGATGTTTTTAAATGAATTTTAATTAATTTACTTCTACTACTATATTAGGGCTTAATTAAAACCACAGAACCAAAAGCATCATTCATCAGTGGGTTCGCTAGTGGTGGGCAAACAAACCAGGTTTTTTTTTTAAAGTCTTCTCACATCTAAAATAATTTTTTTTTTTCCACACCTTCAGTCCGGTTCTGCTAATGTGCATCAAAGAAAAAATATCTCTTATTTTGTGTCATATACACACTCACTTGACGAGCCAAGAGAAGTAAACATGAAGACGTGTGGGCTGCCAGGTAACTCATTCAGCTCAGTGTCAGCGCTGCATGTACATGTAAATGGATTAGTGGTTTATCCGTAGAATTCATGTCAAACGTTAGATAGGTTTTCAGGCAGTCCCTGTTGTTGAGTTTGACAGCTTGCACAGCAGCCTAAATGAAAACAGGCAAACAGAGATCATTCCAACCAAAGCAAACAGGCTGCAAGTGAACGCAGAATCCTCATATCTTCACTTCAACACTTGCTGTTTCACAAAACCCCTGTAAAGGTGATGCTGCGATATTAGAAACATCAATACATAAGATGCCCTGGTCTGAAGCGTACCAGTGTGAGACTATGACTACTTTCTATCTCCTCTGTGTTTATACTTATATTACAATTCATATCTTGTATAAATGAACTCTCTCTCAAGGACAAAACTCATAACTTGTTTTTCTTAGAATCATGGTGGGTGGTGGTTTGTGTGACAATGCAGTTGAGAAGTAGAACTTTTAATCTTGTGATTCATGTGTAGGTGTGCTGGAACAGAATGTTTCAGCAGCTGCCTGAAAATATAAATACTGTAGCCTCTATTTGGAAGACTGAGCTCCTCACTCAGCCACTCTGTGACTGTGTGATTTCTGATGAAAGACTTTACTGACTTGAGATCGACAGACTTTTACTATAACTCTGACAACCAGTATGCAAGAGTAAGAGTAGTGTAACAAGATGTAGTGGTGAAGGGAGCTGGTAGTACAGTGACAGCATGAGTGTCATGGTAACAGTCTACAGGAAAGGACCCAATTATGTGGCGGTGGAATGTAATGTGTTAAAAGTATGTGCAGCACCACAGAAACAAAGGAACGTCAAAGAAGACCTTTTTTTGTGGTAGACACATAAATTCCTGGTTCCTGGATGTTGGGCTGTTAATCAGGACATCATACTGCTAATCTTTTAGTCACATTCCTATTGCTAGTGCTATAGTCACTGTTAGTACGTTGGTTGCTGTTTGTGTTGTCTGTCTCTCTTTCTGTCTCTCTCTGTCTCTCTCTCTCTCTCTCTCTCTCTCTCTCTCTCTCTCTCTCTCTCTCTCTCTCTCTCTCTGTCCAACCTCCACCCAACGCAGACCCCTACAGAAGAGCCTGGGTCTGTTCCAGGTTTCTTCCCGTTAAAGGGGAGTTCTTCCTGCCACTGTTGCTCAATATAACATCTGATGTTGCTCATGTGGGGATTCTTGGATCCTTAATGTTGAATTCCTGAATCGGTCTCTCTCTAATTAAAGAGTTTGGTCTAGACCTGCTCTTTATGGAAAGAGTCTTGAGATAACACTGTTGTGATTTGGCGCTATATAAATAAAGACTGATTGATTGGTTGATTGATGACTGTTCACGTCCCACGTGAAACCAAAAGTCAGTTTTCATTTATTTCAACTTAACTCTTTCATGCACAGAGGTCACTACAGTGTTCAAAAGCTGTTTTCTTGTATATGCATGAGTTTTGATGGCATAGTTGCACATCAGTCACTACAGTGGATGCTACTGCATCATCTCATACACTGACTGCTACCCAGTGGGAAGCCATTGATAGTGAAAAATAAAAAGAGCGAAGCCAAGATGGTGGACAGACGGCCAGAAAGTTGCACATTTGTTTCTGTTCAAACCTTCTATAAAAAGAGACCATGCAGGTGAGAAACATATGGTGACATCAAGTAACATCTAAGGAGTCATGCAATTGCCAAATTTTCCAGGTATTGATTTTATATTGGGAGGAAATTATGATTAATGTCCACTGAAGTGTACATCATGCATCACCAGCAACATCACATGCAACACTTCTGACTGAGGTTATCATAATTCATGCATGAAAGGGTTAAAAGCCAGATGCGGTTTGCACACAAAGCAAATGTCAGGCCTGAGAAAGATGATCTTGAGATCGTGGTCTTGTGACTTTCATACTAACTTGAAAATAACTGCAGTTGTTGCTTTTCACATCCATTTTTGCCTTTGACTTTAGTTATGATGTGTTTTGCTGACTGAGAACCTTTTTTACATGTGTGTGCACAGTTGGTTTGCACATTGAGAGCTTGGAAGAACTGAGCTAGATGCATAAAACTAAAACTGCCTCTCTCTCTCACTCTGCCTGTGGGACATTTGCAGACTGCAGCGTAGTCTACAAATTAATAACACAATCAGTACACATTGTCAACGCACATTCTTCTTTTATAAAAAGCAGTTTATATGTGAGATAGCAGATGCACTCTAACGTTTCTATGTGTATGTCTGAACTCTTACTGTAGCTGCTCAGTTTGATGCTTGTGTAAAAAAGATCCTGACTGAGGTTATCATAACTCATGCATGAAAGGGTTAAGTACATAAATGGACTTATGTCACACACACTTCCGTAGGCAACATACTTATTTTAGCCCCGACCATGATCTTTTCATAGACCTAGCTACATAATCTGGTGCCTAAACGTTTCAAAACACTAACCACGTGTTTGTCACCATGACAACAAATGTCCAGTGTGCCTGCTGCTGGTAATTACTCTCTAACAGTTTCCTTGGTGCCGCCACATCATTTCAACACATTACATGCTTTTCAGTCAATGTATGTATTTCTGTCAGAACGGATAACTAAAAAACTTGGAGAACCGACAGAGGACATGAGATTTCCCCTGTGTTACTTTACTCTACAGTACTTACAGTGGTATTGATTATGTATTTGTACATGAATAGTGCAATAAATGTGGCTATCATGACACTGAACTTGTTTCTCAAGGGAGTTATGCCATAGTGTGCAACGCATGGCAGCGCAACTATGTCCATGTGATCAAACATGTGAGACTCTAACACCACAGTATCAGTGTGATGGGCTGTCTGAAGTGCTGTCATGTACTTAGGACAACATTATGTGTATCAGGGCTTAACAGAAACATGATATATAGTAATATGTCAAAGACAATTCCCACAATGTGCTGTTTAGAAGGGTCTTCTCTTATCCACAAAGACAACAACAAAAAGGAACGTGACAACAAGTGTGACCATCGTGTGTGGCCAGATACACCCGAGCAGTATTACTTATTACACCAGTGTGATAGAGGTGTTTTACTCTTAAACATTTTTAAAGGAAAAAAAACAACAACAAAAATGATCAAATTTGAACTTTAACTGCTTTGGTAGTAACTCTGGGGACAAACCACACTTACAATGTAGCTGGATGTGTGTGAATAAAGAGTCAGTGGACGAGGAGGAGGTTTCTCTAAGCTGTTGTTACAACTGCTTTAAGTTATGATGTATATGACAAAAGAAAAAAGAATCTATCTCAGAGGTAACCATCGACTGAAAAAATGAAAAATGACCTGAGATGAGATTTTCTACACAAATGACTTCATAAATCCAAACTCTGTTTCAATAATGAAAGTAAAATGTTTCCGATATTGACAGCACATAAAGTTAGAGGAAGTTCTATTCTGTACTGCTTGTCTATATATATGTCTAATATGGGGTATTTAAGTTAAACTGACTGCATGAAGGCTGTGGCTCAGTGGTAGAGTGGGTCGTCCCTCAATCAGAAGGTCGGGGGTTCGATCCCCAGCTCCTATGGGTCAACATGTCGAAGTGTCCTTGAGCAAGACACTGAACCCCAACTTGCTCCTGAAGCATGGCTTCAGAGTGTGAATGAGTATGAAAGAATAGTCTCCTCCAAATTACATTTCTCCTGTATGATTGATGGGTGAATGAGGATGTCATGTAAAGCGCTTTGAGTAGTTGAAATAACTAGAAAGGCTCTAATACAAATACAGACCATTTACCATTTACCATTACACCACAACAAGAGACGTGTGAAATTACTCAGCTAATGTTCCTCCCAGTGACAAATCCTAACACACTGATCCACCAGCACTCCAGTGCTCCCATCCACTGACCTGGTGGACTAAGTTTAACCTGGCCAAGTTAATGCTGCAGGATCAGTCAAACAGGATTACTCCAAATGCCTGGACACCACAGTGCTCTGTGTGGTCTGGTGACACGTAGGACACGAGCAGAAACACCAGCTCATCCTTGGTTCTTTTCACCACGAGAACAACGTCATCACACAGTAAACAGCCCAGAAGTTGATGAAACCACAGACTGTCAGTGGAGCGGCGTGAAAAAGGCGACTTCCGGCCACTGCTTTCAAAATAAAATAACTAAATATATTAAATGAATCCATTATTCTGACAGCAAGGAGGCTGCTGTAGTTCATCTATTCTACAGTGAGTTATAATCACGAGCTGTTCCTGTGCATGTACGTTAACTCACAAAGACCTTTTCATACTAAAGGAAAAAGACATTTCATTTTCTTTCTTTATTAGTTTACTTGTGAAATATTTAATGCTATGACTTGATTGGTGGGATTATTTTTTGTATCTTGGATGTTTGATTGCGGTCACAGACCCTCTGTTTGGCAGGACTGACACTTTAAAGTGGAAATCTATTCACGACAAAAAGGATTCTTTTGGTGTGTTTTCTACTTTGGGACCATCACCTTGCTGTAGTATTAGTTTGGTGTCTTATGTTGAAGGGAAGCCGTCCGATGGTGCATCAGAGCCTGTTCTCCAGCAGAGCCTGTTCTCCTTTCTATCTATCGCTTCAAAATCAAGCAGACTCACCTTCTGTTCCAAGATGTCGGGAACTGTGAAGGTAGAAACAGAGTCTCTCCGTCCCGCGTTCAGCGGCTCCTGATGGAGCCACACTTGCCCCCCCCCCCCCCCCCAGATCACAGTCTGGTGAGCACAGCCATGCAAACACACATCTCACCCCGCGTCCCGGTGGTGACGACTTTATATTCCCGGTTCCGTGTCCCGGCCTGGGGGAGCAGGATCAGGAGCAGGACAGGAGCAGGTCATCCGAAACCTCCACGGTGGATTCATCAGCTCCTCCTGTCCTCCTCACCCCCCCCCCCTTCCTCTCCTTTCTTTCCTTCAGGCTTCCAGTGCCTCCGGCGGAGCAGTGTGCTCCACACCCCCCTCCCGCTAGTGCCTCCACCGTGGCCCACTGTGAGACACCTTTGTCTGTGTAGCATTCAGAGGAATGTCTTCTTCTGTCTTTCTTTCTTTACCAGACATGAGGCTCTGGAATGGTTTAATAGTTGAAACCTTTTTGTCTGAGAGAGCCATGAAAGCCAAAGATTTTAAAATGTATTTCCGTGAGAGCCATATAATATTTTTTAACACTGAATATAACTAACTGCATGCATTTTTAAGTAAGACCAACAATTTTAGAGTATAATAAGTCTCTTATTCATTTTAATAACATTGTTACACTGAAGCTAACTAATAATAAATAAATTTCATTGGCAAAACAGCAAGACTTTCCTCACGCAGGATGTCACCGGTAACATACCTTGCAGTCACACTGAACTGGGATAAATGGCTTCTGTCTGTTGACTCATCCAAAGCGAGGGAAAAGAATGGCGCTGCATTTATGTCCTTTACTTGTGTTTCCTCCACTTGACTTGCCATCATGATGGTACGATCGTGAACAGTTCTTGCTGACAGAGGCATGTCTTTAATTCGTTTGATGATCTTGTCTTTATCCGAAAAGTCGGCAAAAAGTTCATTGGCAACATCAAGCATGAATGTTTTAGCGTACTCGCCATCTATGAATGGCTTTCCGTTCCTCACTATTGCTAAAGAAGCAGTAAAGCTAGCCGAATTCCAGTCACCTTGGCGGGCCCATACACGGAGTTACTCTGCACAGTAGCTCTTGGCATGCTTTCCTCCTGCTGTCCCCCGCTGGATATTTCAATGCAAATGTAGCATGGCGTGGGTCTGAGTGCCGCTTTATATTTGACTGTTTCATAGATGAAATTTTATCATTGCATATTAGACACACCGCAGAACCTGCTCTCTCTACAAAGGGAGAGTTCCTCTGTCCATTCGTCCAGAAATGTACGGTAGTCCTCATCTTTTTTCTTTTCACCATCTTCTTCGTCAAAAGGGTTTATGCTGCATGAACTAGCTAGCTAAAAGAAGGGAATTTTTTTTCTTCTTGACCTCACAGTGACCCATGTTGGCTACCGCGTTAGTCAATAAAAATAGAGGACCCTCCTGTACCCCGAAGGACAGCTGGGATTGGCTGAGCCACCAGCAACCTTGACCAGAAAACGGATGAATGGATTAAAATGCATGAGAATGTTTTTATATTTTGAACGTTATTTTTAACACTGTGATTTCCAGCAGAATTATTCATCGTGTTCAACTTATCGTGTTAAGCAGTGTAAGCTAAGATTTATCTGAGAGCCACATGCAGTCATCAAAAGAGCCATATCTGATTCGCGAGCCATAGGTTCCCGACCCCTGGTTTAAACTGTGGCTTCGGTCTAATGAGACATTTAAATAGCCTGAGTCCTTCTCCTGGGGGACTTCACCAGGTGAAGGTGTTCCTGTTGAAGTTTGAAGATTTTTTTTCACAGAAATAAAAAAAAAACAACGATTGCACTTTTTATTCAGTCTGTCAGTCAACACAGAACAAGAGCATCTTCACACAAAGTGGAGGAAGGTCACGTAGAATCAACCAACCAGAACAATAATAAATCATGGAGATGTATCTAATGGTCTAAAGGTGTGTGTTAGGGATGTCTGCTATCTCCATGTTTGTTTTTACTATGCACTGAAATCTTAGAAGAAATCTTACTTACAAGTAGAAACCAGTCATGCATAAATGTTTTAAAGCTCATGGGACAGAAACAATTATAACATTTTATGCAGAATATGAACTTTTTTCTGCCCCCTGAGGAATCTTAATTAGGTGTCTCCTTACATACACTGTTACCCATAAAGTTGGAATAATTGTTCAATACCCCCAATTTTGTTAAAGCCTGAATACACAGTTTGCAAAGGTTCATTGTGGTTTAAGTTTCACTGTGATCTGTTTGGAAGAGTTTGATCAACAAAGTTGAGAAGATATACACTTTATTTATCAAGAATAGATCACATTGTCACAATCATTTCATGAGAAGAGGTAAAAAACATTTTATTCCAACTTTATGGGCAACAGTGTACGTATGTATTGGTAATTGGTAGTGATCCAAATATCTTCAATTGAGTATTTACATATAAATGCTTTTCTACAATCAAATGCAAAGCCAATCATTGAATTAGCTCTGACCTAATTACCAATTCAGAGGGGTGCAGCGCAGGCTTTCATACTTTGGCCCACTGAAAAGGATTAAAGCCTAGCCAGATGCACGTTTGTCCTCCTCTAAGTCAGTTCAGGGTTGGAAGTCAGAATAAGTGAGGCCAGTGTGTATACATACATCCAGTCCTTGACCTGTCCACCACTCTATCTATATCGTTAGCTCAACCCTTCACCATCCACTGGAATTTAAACGTGACAATGTGCACATGATGATGAACCGACAGGAAACTGTCACCTGAACCTGACTTTCTGCTCATTGTTAAGCTGTCATTACTGTTTTGCCTAACTCTCACTACTCTCATTGCATCAGCAGACACCGAAAACAGCTAAAAGAGTGTAAATGTTGGATGTGGATTTCAACAGAGCAAACCTCATGCTTCAAACGCTCCACTATCATCCCGGTCCCCAAGAAGCCCTCCATCACAGGATTAAATGACTACAGGCCCATCGCCCTGACATCTGTGGTCATGAAATCCTTTGAGAGACTGGTGTTGAGCCATCTGAAGGACATCACAGGCCCCCTGCTGGACCCCCTGCAGTTTGCCTATTGGGGAAACAGGTCAGCAGATGATGCAGTCAATGTGGGACTGCACTTCATCCTGCATCACCTCGACTCCCCAGGGACCTACTCGAGGATCCTGTTCGTGTACTTCAGCTTGGCGTTTAACACCGTCATCCCTGAAATCCTGCACCATAAACTCACCCAGCTCACTGTGCCCACTCCACCTGTCAGTGGATCACCAGCTTTTTGACTGACAGGAGGCAGCAGGTGAGGCTGGGGAGTACCACATCCAGCACCCAGACTATCAGCACTGGCACCCCCCAGGGCTGCGTCCTCTCCCCACTGCTCTTCTCCCTCTACACCAACGACTGCACCTCAGGGGACTCCTCTGTGAAACTCCTGAAGTATGCTGACGACACCACGGTAATCGGTCTGATCCAGGACGGTGACGAGTCAGCATACAGACAGGAGGTGGAACAGCTGGTCCACTGGTGTAGCCGGAACCACCTGGAGCTGAGACTGTGGAGATGACAGTGGACTTCAGGAGAAATGCCCCGACACCTGCCCCCCTCACCATCCTCAACAGCACAGTGTCTACTGTGGACTCCTTCAAGTTTCTGGGATCCACAATTTCCCAGGACCTGAAGTGGACTCAGCACATAGACTCTGTCCGGAAAAAGGCCCAGCAGAGGTTGTACTTCCTGCGTCAGCTCAGGAAGTTTAACCTGCCACAGGAGCTGCTGATCACCTTCTACTCTGCCATCATCCAGTCTGTTCTCTGCACCTCCATCACTGTCTGGTTTGGATCGGCCACCAAACAGGACAGGAACAGACTGCAAAGGACAATCAGGTCTGCAGAGAGAATAATTGGAGCCGATCTGCCCTCCATCTAGGACTTGTACCTGTCCAGGGTCAGGAGGAGGGCAGGTAACATCTTTGCAGACCCCTCACACCCCGCACATAAACTCTTCAAACTCCTCCCGTCCGGTAGGCGCTACAGATCACTGTACGCCAAAACCACCAGACACAGAGACAGTTTCTTCCCCCAGACCGTCACCCTGATGAACTCTCACTAACCTCAGAGTCTCAGGATCCACTGTGAATAGTTCCACCCCCCCACCCCCCGCACATTTGCAACTTTTGCACTACTTTCTTGCACTGCAATTCTGCACTACACCTACCTCCATTGTATATACCGTTGACAAAGAGTTCTATATTGTTTATTACTGTACATAGAGAGTCAAGTTTCACCAAGTCAAATTCCTTGTTTGCCTGCTCAAACTTGGTCAATAAAGTTGATTTGATTTGATTTGATGTAAATGAAAATAAAAGATGACGTTGCTCTGTAACTGCTGGATGTGTAAATAAACAAGTGTTTGCTAACAGGTCCACCAGGTAATGATATGTCAGTGTTCACAACTTGTTTCTGCTGCTTCCAGATGGACAGACAAAAAACAGGTATTCCAGGTTTGATAAAGATATTTAAAGAGAAACTGAAAAATGTGAGTATTCACATATCTAAGTTTTTATGCCAGTGTTAGACTCGTTTTCAGTGCCGAATGATTTACTATTCTGTGAACAGTGTGGCCTTTTGCATCAGCGCATTTGTGACCACAGGGAACATTATGAGAAAAGAAAGTGTGCATGATGTGGTGCGATGTAGCAGCTGTTGTGTGTTTACTGGGTTCATCACTGGCTGAAATAGTGATGTTCTCTGACTGAAACCCACAGGTGGAAGTTTATATTTGTAACCTGGCACTTTACACCTCCTCTGCATTGGTCCAAAAATACTGTGTAAGGGTTCTTCACCGGTATATCAAAACTCAGGTCACTGACATATTGATACACTGTAAATAGCCAGTTTTAACAAGGTGAACTTGCTGCAGTCTTTAGGAATGTCTTTATCTTTTGAGGCCACTCACATCCACAAGCATTCAGTACACATGCAACATGCAACACACAGGAAACCACAAACACTCAAGCACAACTTCTCCATCACGTATGTCTCTTGGAATGGTGCTTACAGAGGCAGAAGGTAACACTGACTGCTCACACACAGGAGCTGCTCCTGTCCCTTAATCACCAGTGTAAGAAAGGACAGTGCACATTACTGACAGCATGCTGGCAACAATGTGCACATGCTGTAAATGTGCTACATTTAGTCCTACAGGCTATTTTTCATCTACAGTCCATGACAAGTTGATGATATATACAAAAAATATTAAAAGAGAACATAGAAGATGAGCACAACAAAGGCGCCCAAGCTCAAACAAACAGTCAAACGCCATGACCACTGCCCCAGGTTATAACAGCATGTCTGGCATATCTGACCTGTCTGTCAGATAACACGGATCTGTTGTCTGGATCTCTGTTGACAGACTTTGAAAGCACTTTGAAAAAAAAAGATTTTTACTTACACTTACATGCAAACATTCAGATTCAGATTCAGATTCAGAATCCTTTATTTGTCCCCGAGGGGCAATTTAAAAGGGCATGAAAATAACTTAAAAACACACTACTTTCATTCAACCATGAATTTGTAGTCAGTCAAAAATATTGACCGCTGAAGCTGACAGCTCAGTTCTGTGGCTATCTCTCTACACAAGAAAAACTGTGACATACATTTTTATTCATGACATAAAGATGGAGAGATTTCATGTAAAATCTACTCTTAAAACCATGATGTGAATAACAATGGGGATTATGACGTTAGAGACGCTGTCCGCATACAAGCTTAACTTCTTATATTGTATCATGTAGATCAATGTAATTAGAACAGATGTCTCAGTTTGTAAGCCTCAGCCACAGATAAACTCATTGTGACAGCCCTGGGCCTTATAACAGGGCCTGCTCCGGCCTGCTCCGGCCTGCTCTGGCCTGCTCTGCTTCCCTCCTTCAGGTCCTCTCTGGTTGTCTGGCCCCTCCCACCTCATTGAGGGATTGGTCTCATCACTTTGGGAGCCCATAATCAGCTTGGTTCCAAGGCAGATCTCCCTCCCTCCTGGAAGGCTGCTTTCTTCCAGGCACACAAACAGGTCTTTGCTAGTTTTGATTGTGTTGAGTGTATTCTCTGTCCCTGTCGCAGGTAGTTTTGGGTGAGCACCCTTGGATTCAATGCACTCACAGCCACACTTCACTTCTTGATTACTTAAACTTAAAGTCTAGATCTTCCTGAACAAGCCAGACACAACGAGTAGGGACTCACCCGATCGCGATCCAGAAAAATGTAAATCTCTCAGGTAAATGCAAGTAATATAATTGTGTTCGGGGGCCCACAGCAACAAATTCCCTACGTTTGAGTTTTTTGGGAGTCTTAAGTTCTCTATTATTGTGTTATGCTGCATAAACAGTGCAGAGCTGTGACTGTGGGTTATGCAGGGTAGCTGTTCCATTTGTGCTGTCTGGCCCAAGCATTGATTATTTGCCCCAGATAGGCCACAGCAGCAGTCATCTCAGGGCTGTTTGATATGTATGTGTGTTGTCCTTGTGGGTAATAACATTTGACTTGGGCGCTCTCACAAAAGCGCTGGGTGGAGACAGGTTATGAATCTGCAGGTGTTTATACTGCTTTTGACATTGTTCGAAACTTGTTGACCCTGACACATGTTTTACATTGTGTGAGCATGTGGCAGAGGTTACAGAATGGCCCCAGTGGGAAATTCTGGTGCTACAGCAGCAAAGGAGCAAAAGCGAGTAAAAGTGACCACCACCATGAATACAACAATAAACAGGCAGACAAAAATTGTGGGTAACAAAGGCATTTGGGTGCTGGTTCAGAAGTCTTGCCACAGTGGAGTGAATAGTGAATAAACACATACAGTATTTTTGCGGGTTTGGCAGTGCAGGTTATATAATAACGCCTCTAACAGTCAGTGATGGCCAGATGGCTGAGTTAAAGTGGGTCACACTGTTACCACAAAATGTTCAGCAAATTGATTACTGACAGAAAATCAAAGTTTGGCACTTCTCTAAATGTTCATATTTGATCACAAAGTCTCTGCACTGACTGACAGCAGCCTCTCTGTTTTATTTTTAGCCAGAAAGTGATTGTCAGGGATCTGTGCCACAAAGCCGCTGATGGATTTACTCGCTCTCTCCCTCTCTCTCTCTCTCTCTCTCTCTCTTTCTCTCTCTCTCTCTCTCTCTGAATGTAGTTTATTGGAGAATGCATGGGGGCACATTGGTTGCAGTTGTTCTCTCCACTTTACTCATTGATTTGATAACATTAAAGAAATTCATTTAAAGAAAACTGGATTGCATGCAAGCATAACTAGATCCTAAAGATTACTAAAGGTGGCTCTGAATTAGTCATCACCACTTTCTGGAGTTTTAGCTTTTTAATATCTTCAAATATGTGACCTGGGGCTTACAAAAGTTACAAAATATATCCATACTTATTCCTTCCTCTATCCAATTTCAAAGAAATTAAGAAGAGTGAGGAGTCGACAACCAGTAATGGTATAAATATCAATGATAAACATAAATAGGTTATATAAATAGGTTTTTCAAACTAGTGAAACTAGTGTGTTTCTAGTATTGTCCATCCCATTTAAATCAACGAGGAAAGGCTAAATGATCAGTATAATGCAATGCAGTTCAACAGTATCACCAATTACGTCATCCAAAACGACATACAGTTGAATCTACACCCCTCAAAAATATTGTGGAGAATATCTGAAATATTTTTGAGGACATTTTCATTTTTATTTGATGTATTATTGGCTACTATGTTTATGTTTATGTAAAGTGTGCTAAGTCGGCTGAGATGAAGATAGAGATGATGAGATATTTTTGGAAGCATGCTCATTGGCTCCCTTTCAGAGAGTGAAATGCTGAAGTTAGGACAAGATCAGCCCAGTTTAGACATAACCAACACTTCACTAAACAGTTTCAACAAAACTGAACATCATGACCTTTATGAAGAGAGGAGTTATGCAGGGCTGTTGCATCAGATAGCATTATTTTCCAAGTGCCACTGTATATGTGTATATGTATGCTGATTGACTGATTGATTGATGTCTCTCTGATAGAGACAGGTTTCTCAGTCTGGGTGAAGATTAAACACCAAAGCAAATGTCAGGCCTGAGAAAGATGATCTTGATCGCTTGTTAGCATGTTAAGTTCTTGTCTTGTGACTTTCATACTAGCTTGAAAGTAACTGTAGTTGTTGCTTTTCACATCCATTTTTGCCTTTGACTTTAGTTATGATGTGTTTTGCTGACTGAGAACCTTTTTTACAGTTGAAGAACTGAGCTAGATGCATAAAACTAAAACTGCCTCTCTCTCTCACTCTGCCTGTGGGACATTTGCAGACTGCAGTGTAGACTGCAAATTAATAACACAATCAGTGCACATTGTCAACGCACATTCTTCTTTTATAAAAAGCAGTTTATATGTGACATAGCAGATGCACTCTAACGTTTCTATGTGTATGTCTCAACTCTTACTGTAGCTGCTCAGTTTGATGCTTGTGTAGCTTATGTAAAGCTTGAGTGTAGCATATAGACAAGAACTATTCATTAAAGCATTATAACTTGGTCAAAGGTAATTTGTTTTGATTTTCTTTTGTGATATCACTTCAAGACAATGCACTACAGAAATGATTGCAGTTGGCACTTATTTTTCCGGGCATTTCTGCCCCATCATGCCACAGTGAAACTTTATAGTAATAGATGAATCCAGGCTTTTCATTAATTATTGAGTCTACTGTGTAACACAAAGAGTGTAGTCTTTTATTATTCCTCAAGCCCCAGTGTTGTTTTTTATGTTCATTCCTTTATAGGGATAGACATTAGAAGTACAGAACACCCACTGCTACACTTCATAGCATTTATTGTCCAAGCAACATTTGTCCCGATGGAGTTCCATGAAACATGCATATACACTGCAATAAAACATATATGTATTTTTATACAAATCACAAACAATGACAGGACACAACAGAGATCTTTGTTTGGTGGTAATTGCCTTTTCACCACAGTCATGTGAAATAGAATAGAGTAAATGAAGAGACACTCTCCAGTCAGCCACACACCAGAGGATGCATATAATCTATTTGATAACACTGGGCTTTGAGTCCTTATCTTTAAACTTAGTTGACTCATAAGTTTCAGTTTTCTTTTATTCATATCAGTTTCCAGTCACAACTGGTTAGGTTCAAGCATAGACTGTACATAAGAAGTGCACGTAGCCGCCATGACGTCACTCCTTGGTTTGTGGACTGCGGTTTTGCATGGAAACCACCTCTGAGTTGTTTGTCACAGCGTAGTCCCCCCTGAAAGTATGCCTACTTTATGGCCTATTTTCCTCTAAATAGGACCATGATTTACTAAGTGAACAATATGCTGTGAGCTAGCAGCTGAGACCATTTTGTTGTCTCAGTACTCAACTGACATTGAAGCAGAATCTGAATTCATCTCATTAGCTATTTGTCAATAGTTGTATTTTGTTTCCTCTTTGTTCAAGCACTAAAGAGAGCAACTGCTGAACTGCTTAGGAACGCCAATGAATCTGTTCTTAGGAAATTAAAATCTGGGACCTTACTGTTGTTGGAATGAAACCGACACACCATTGTGTAGCTTTGCTACATGTGAAAAGGTTGGAGATGTCAAAATATCAATGTCATACATATTCAATATTCACATGATAACTGAGCAAAATTCCATACAAAATATATTCATCTAACAATGTAACATGAAAACAATACCAAATAACGGTGTGTCTACACAAAGCATTTCAGTAACTATGTCACAGAATCTTTTATTTTGTTTGCTTTTTTACATGTGTAACCTACACTCACTACTGCGAGCACACACCATGTGTAGACACCGCTCATTCTGAAAGCCCATCCCTCACAGTACCAGATTATTACAATTAACAAATACACAATTAACAATTAACAGTTCTGTTTTTGGATGCATTTGGATGTATTTATTCTGTTGTATATATAATCATGATCATTTAAAGCTGAGCATGCTTTGAGTTCTTGCTTGTATTGAGTTGGAGAATATTGTGTTGTGTCATTTCTGTCTGTCTTTGCTTTGGCCACAGCCATGAGCAAGATGAGGCACACCTGTGAAATGAGACACAACTGGGAATAAATAATATCATTCAGATATTAGATGACTGATGTGATGCTATAAGATGTTGCACCAATTATTATTGTAGCTCCTCCAGCCTGAACTTTACATTTGTCCTAAAGCAAAAAGTCTTGATTGTTTTGATAACCACCTTTGATGTTTTCTGGATTGCAGTGAGTCTTCAGTCAGGTTTAGTTGTTGTTTGGCACTCTGTTCTCAGAACTTCGACTATTCAAAGGGAACATCCTCCAAACTGCTCGTACACCTACGTTCCTGAAGGTGTCGGTGGTGAAATAGTATACAATAGGATCTAATACTGTGTTGAAACATGCCACCATCAGGCTGTAGCGGTATGCAGCCAGCATGGGGCATGGTATATTTTCTCTATACAGGGACAGGAGAAGCAGGGTGGTGTGGTAAGGGAGGAAGCTGAGTAAGAAAACCAGGAGGCTGGTGGCAATCATCTTCTGGATCTTTTTGCTGTCCACCAGATCGGTCTGGGCCACCGTGCTAAGACGGATTGCACGGACCAAATGCCAGGAGCAGATCAGCATGATCACTAACGGGATCCAAAACCCCAACAACAGTGTGGGTAAAACCACCATGGGGAGTGTGGCGTAGACTGGCAGGTTATCAAAACAACGCTCATGGGAGACTTGTCTGCGTGAGAGGTAGATAGGCAGGCTGGCACCAAAGGTCAGCATCCAGATTCCAAGACAAACCAGTGGGGCTTTCTTTCTCCCTTCCTGGACACATGTTGACATAGGAAAGGTGACAGCCATGCAGCGGTCAAAGCTAATGGAAGTGAGAAGAAAGATGCTCCCGTACATGTTGGCCTTCAGGACCAAACCAAGGCCATCACACAGCCACTGAGGAAGGCCAGAAAATCCCAGGTGGTAGTAGATCCTCATCGGCAAGGTGAGGATGAGCAGTACATCTGCTATGGCCAGGTTGGTCATGTAGACAATGGTTTGTGACCTTGATTTTGTGTGACTGAAGAAAAAGACCAATGCTGTGAGATTAAAAATGAGACCCACAATGGAGATGCAGGAGTACATGCACACAGGGATGATGTTGATGTGCTTTGTGCTGTCCTTATGGCAGGCAGTGGAGGTGTTGATGGACATATTGACCTGACAGACAGAAGAGAGTAGTTAGAGTAGTTAGAAAGAGTGGTTGTAATAAGCAGCAGAGACACACCTGAAGAATTATGTCAGGATGGAGGTCAGAATGAATAGTTGGGGTAATTGTGGTTCACATCTTCTTTCGGACAAACTATCATCATTGGTTTACCTTATATATGCTTCCTCTGGGTAATATTAACAGGAAGCACTGCATTAATTTCCACTGTTATGCAGATGATACCCAATTATATTTATCAATAAAGCCAGATGTCAGTTGAGTAAACTTCAAATCTACCTTAAGGACATAAAGTCCTGGATGAGCAGCAAATTCCTGCTGCTAAACTCAGATAAAACTGAAGTTATTGTGCTCTGCCCTAAACACCTTAGAGACACATTTTCTAACAATATAGCTACTCTGGATGGCATTACTCTGGCCTCCAGCTCCACTGTGAGGAATCTTTGTCCTTTAACTCCCACATTAAACAGATTTCTTTAATATTGCTAAAATCAGGCCCATCCTGTCTATAGATGATGCAGAAAAATTTGTCCACACATTTGTCACTTCTAGGTTGGACTATTGCAACTCCTTATTATCAGGCTGCCCCAATAAGTCGTTAAAGACTCTCCAGCTGGTCCAGAACGCTGCTGCTCGTGTTCTGATGAGAACTAAGAGAAGAGACCATATTTCTCCTGTACTGGCTTCTCTTCATTGGCATCCAGTAAAATCCAGAATAGAGTTTAAAATCCTTCTCCTCACCTACAAGGTTCTTAATGGTCAGGCTCCATCATATCTTAAAGAGCTCATAGTACCGTACTACCCCACTAGAGCACTGTGCTCCCAGACTGCAGGCCTACTGGTGTTTCCTAAAGTCCTCTAAAGTAATGATGGAGCCAGAGCTTTCAGCTATCAGGCTCCTCTCCTGTGGAATCTCCTTCCAGTTTAGCCTGACAGAAAGTCGCCCACCTCTGAGCCTGGTTCCGTTCCAGGTTTCTTCCCGTTAAAGGGGAGTTCTTCCTGCCACTGTTTCCTAATCTAATATCTGATGCTGCTCATGTGGGGATTCTTGAATCCTTAATGTTGAATTCCTGAATCGTTGGGTCTCTCTCTAATTAAAGAGTTTGGTCTAGACCTGCTCTTTATGGAAAGAGTCTTGAGATAATGCTGTTATGAACTGGCACTATATAAATAAAGATTGATTGATTGATTGATTGATGATTGGTTGATTGATTGATTGGTTTCTTTTTAACCATGTCAATGTCAATGTTTCCGTAACTGTAACCATATAGTGACCGTTACCTAAGCTTAGTAAGTCAGCCAGCAAGTAAGGACATTTTTTACAACACAATGTAGACTTTAAAACAAGAGGGCACCATGCATGGTGGATCGGTTTCTTTGCTCAAATTATGTGTGTCACTTGAGCTTTGCTTAAGTTTAAAATCTAAAATTATGCATCACCTCTCTGACCTCTAATGGGCATTAGCACTGCCTTAGGGGATGAACACGTCCACTGATTGGTCAGATGCTGCCTCTCAAAATTTCAATTCTGTCCACAGACATGCAAGTACACTTCTTTCAATCTGGCTTCCCTGGTGACAATAAAGGTTTTTAGATATTTAGTCGTTGCTCTGGTTTTCTGTAACTTACAGTCAGTCACTTAAAGTATCTGCTTGATAGAACAGTCATTTAAAACAACGAGGAGGGGAGATGCTCCTCAGCTCCTGCCTGCAACTCCACACCTGCTGACTGCATGCTGACAGCTCAGAGAACAGGGGTAGACCCCATTAATGTGAGCAGACTGTGATTACCCTTAGCAGTATGCATGGTTACTTTAATAATGTTATATTTATCGCTCTGAAGTCGCTACGTGAAGCCTAGCAAATGACTAGTAAGTGTCCACTAGCCGTCCACCACAAGACCCACCTGTCACTCAAAGTGGCCCCGCCCTTAATTATGCATAACGGTAAGGCTTAATATAATTTATGACGGATGAGTTATATTATATTATCGTATATTATTTATTATATTAATGAGCTATATTTCTATTGTAGCAAACTGCACTGGTACTTCTGAACTGGCTTCATTTTCCAGACCTAGGGGTTGCCGTTTGACTACAGGCAAACTAGAGGGCACTGTGTCATCATCATGTTCATGTTGATAGCAAACATTTGGCTCCACATCATGCTCATTTCTATTTGCCCATTTTGTGTAAGGCAGAAAACACTGAGGTGAGGGTCAGAGTCATTTTTCATGTGATTGTTTTTGTAATAAAGGTTTTTCTAGGTGATTTTGCATCTCATAATCAAGCATTTCTTAAAAGAGGCACATAACAGCATTAATTGTAGTGTTCTTTTCAGTTGCTGGCTAAACACGTGCGGTAGTTCCTCCATTTTACTTCTCATTCCAGAGAATAATTCACATTTATGGTTTAAACAATCAGACAAATACACTGAGTATTATATTGGTGGTAATTCTGTTCAATTTAAAATTTAGTTGGTTAGTTGTTAGCTAAAACAAAACTGTGAAGTTATAGAAGTTTTTTTTAAATAACACTTTTTTAATGAAATCCAAGTGATAACCAACCCTATCACCAACCAAGGCTGGTTGTCAAATTGTGTAAGAGTGTCTTCGATGCCGTCAAAAAGTTATAAGAATGCAAGGGATACCTATTTTAACCCAAGATCCTAAGCTTCCCTCTAATGTAGGACTGATTGTTGAAAGATGTGTTGATAATGAGCAATTCACGTGGGAGTAAAAAGTGGAGGCTGGAGGCAAAAATCAAGGCGACATGGAGAGAAGTTAGTAAACTCTCAGCGCTACGGAAATGTGAGGGGAAGAAAGAGGAGCCTAGGAAGTACAACAAACTGTCCATACCTGAGGCACTGAGACTGGAGAGCAAAGGCTCACAGCCCTGGCTGCCCGACTGAAGAGATACACCGGTGAAGCAGAAGTCAGGAGAACAAACTCCACCGAACCATCCAAAGTGTACTCGTGGAGGCAAAGTATCGACACTACTGGAAGAGCA
Source organism: Pempheris klunzingeri (assembly GCF_042242105.1). Classification (NCBI taxonomy): domain Eukaryota; kingdom Metazoa; phylum Chordata; class Actinopteri; order Acropomatiformes; family Pempheridae; genus Pempheris; species Pempheris klunzingeri. The sequence continues at coordinate 18,054,242 of NC_092034.1, forward strand.
TCGGGGGGAAGGAGGCAACACATAACACTGATGCTCAGTGGCTAGTGGATCTAAGAGCAGACCACAGCAATCTCCCTGAACAAGAGCCAGTAACCATCACAATAGCAGTCATCCAAGACTGGACAGCACCAGGCCCTGATGTGATCCACACCTGGCTAAAGAAAGCAACCACACTCCATGAACAAACCATGGTAACCACCCAGAGAATCCATCCAGTTACCTGCCTCTGTACAACATGGAAGCTCCTTCAGGAAACTAACCTGTGCATCGCCTGGATTGACTTACAAGAAAGCCTACGACGCTGTGCCACAGACACATGGATGCTGGAGTGCTTGGAAGGTGCTCATGTAGAGGAACATACTGTCAGTTTCTATGTTGATTATTTCTTTCTTTTTTTTTAATATCACTAATTAGATCCATAAAGAGGTTCCAGGCATATGTCAACATGTATTTATTTGAATGTATTTGTTGTTTGTTTTTCAGCATGTTCTATTAAATCAGTATTTGTTATTTCCATAAAGCTACAATAACAATCTATTTAAGACGAATCAGATGACTTTTCTCAGTGTAGCCAGCAATTCCTGGTGGAACGCAGAGCTCAGTTGTGTCACTTGCATTTTTGCACTCCAAATTTAGTATCCACTATTTCACCAAACTTTAGATTTTCACATTCTGTTCGTTTTCTGCTCTCAGATGTCTAAATATTCATCATTTCATTATTCATCATTCTCAAGCAGAAAAATACAGCATACACCCGCACATGTTACCACGAGTCATTTAGTAGCAGCAAATGCCTTTTTTCCCCTCTGACAGATTTGTGACCGCTGTGAAATTGACTGGGACTTGCTGTGCCGTAGTGCAGTTTACAGTAAATATACAAACAAGCTGAAGGTTTGCCTTTACCTGTTGGATGATCAAAAGACGTGATGATTCAGAGGAAGTCAGTGAGAAAGAGGAATCTGTCTGTTCCCCCAGCGTACTGACACACTGATACTCTAGGTCTGTGAGACTCTGCACAGGAAGTGCAAGACCAATCTAACAGTTCCTCTTCTTTCGTTTTGTTGACCTCAGTGATGAGTCGGTTTCCAGTTCAACTAATAACTTTATTGATTTTTTATTCTTCTGGTTCCTACCAGACCACCACCTTTCTTAACCCCTGTGTAGCCATAGTGACACCTAGTTCTCAGAGTGTTAAGCTATCTAATTACAATACTGTGTCAGCAATTATGAACCTTAAATTTCTTTTTACATTTTCAACCTTGTCATAACATATAAACATCTGGCTTCAACATATTCAGCGTGAACAAAGCTACATGGACTTTTCAACCTGCTTTCTTTAACATCTCACACGTTACTAGTCTTTAGTTCACAAATTTAATCTGTCAGGTTTTCTGGTTTCCCTTGTAGATGTTCTGACTGCAGGTTGAGTTGGAGTGTGTGTGTTGTTGTTACAGGGAGTGTGTGGTGAAGGCGCTGACTCAGACTCAGTGTGTGATTCACTGGGCGCTTGAACAGCTTCAAAAGACTGCGACGATTCCTTCTGAGGATTTGTCCTTCTTCAGTTCTCACTGTCAGTGACCTTGGTGCAACTTCTTCAAGAACAGTGGCTTTTGTTCTCCATCCATCAGGACCTTCAATCCTGACTATGTCACTACATGACAGTAATGGAACCTGCTGTTGTTTGTTGTTGTTGTAGTTTTTGTTTCAGCTTTGGGTGCTCTTTCTGTTTCGTGGTTCTTGCCCTGACATTTAGAGCATTGCTTACCAAAGGCTGGTCTGTCGTGGCTGGTGTTGCAGTTGAACATGCCATCATCTGGTGGCTGTGTCTGTGAACGCTGGGAGCTTTGGCTGGAGACAGCACCGACACTCCCGGTAGTCGTGTCCGCGATTCTCTCGCTGAATGTCTTCACATGCATTTGGGAGAGCTCACTTGCACGGCAGATCTTTACAGCTTCTTCCAGAGTCAGTTCCGTTTCCCACAGTAGCCGTTCTCTGACTTTTTTATCCTCCATGCGGAAAACGATCTGGTCACATATGATGGACTCATCAACTCATAACTTTATTGCCATATGGAACAACTACTAATCCAACATACAAACATCACCTGGTGCCTAATCATGTCTCCAATAACCCCTGTGTAGCCATATGGCACTTTTCCACTAGTACCTACTTGGCTCAACTCGACACGGTTTGGTTGGTTTTCCATTACAATTGAGTACCACCTCAACGTGGGTGGGGTCGTCATAGCAAGGCGGCCCAAAACTCCTCTGACATCATTTGTATGCGACACAATACACAACACACAACACAACTAAGAACTCGTTGGACCACGGTGTTGGTTTACATGCAGCCATTTTCCACGTTTCACTTTTCGCTAACTGATAAAAACACCCGGTCACTGTTGCAAGGGTTTTAAAAATGGTGGGCTTGCTTTTTGTGAACGAGTCGCTCTCATGACTCATCCAGTGACACGGTACCAGGTACTATAGCTAGTGGAAAACCAAAAAGACAGAGTCGAGCCGAGTAGGTACTAGAAAAGCGCCAATAGTGACACCTAGTCACAATCATAGTAAGGCGCTGTACTATATAATACCAATAATACTACTACCACTACTACTACTACCAACAATAATATAAAACAACATGTACACTCAGAATGAGGAGATGTATTATATAAATTATAATAATGATAATGATAATAATAATAATAGTAATACAACAACATGTACACTCAGAGTGAGGAGTTGTATAGATTAATGGCCACCGGCAGGAATGATTTCCTGTGGTGCTCTGTAGTGCATCGTGGTACAATTAGTCTGAAAGAACTCCTATATCTAACCAGCACTTCATGGAGTGGGTTGGACACATTGTCCAAAAATATGATTGTCTTTCTCTTTCATGTTCTTTCCATTTCCTAAATTAAAACCTTTTTTATGCTATCTAATCGTCACACCTCTCTTTCTTCATCACTCTCTATGCATGTGTCTACCAGCCTTCTTTCTGTAGACTTGCCCATGACAAAATGTAATCTACACATTTGTTACATACTAACTTAAAACTTTTTTTTTCGGATCCAGATCATATCCACATTTTTTGTTCTTTTATATCAGAAATTGTAAATTTTTTTCCAATTATTTCACCAATCCTTTCAAAACGACATCCAGCTCAAACAGGTCTAAGACCAGAACTTATATTTTTGTGCAGACCCGTCTGGCAAAATCTAGCAATATACACACCAGATACACAAACACACACACACACACACATGACACACAGTCTTTTGTACATTGCATAGCTGATGTTCTCAGCATCAGGATCAGCATCACTGTCAAGTATCAGCAAAAGCCAAGTATTGTGAACCACAGGGAAATGTTGAAGTGTTGCAATAAATTATATTTTGTGGTGTGATTTCAAATTTTAATTTTTCCCTCACTGTCCCAGTGATGGAGCATATTGTAACAGTAAAGGTTGGAAAAATTTCTGGTTATAGCAGAGAGTCCCTGCTGGACATTTAGATGTGATGTTGTTGGAGAGCTCCCTCTAGCGGCTGATGGATACAGAACAGTGCCTAACGTGATGGCGTGAAAGGTAAAAGTGGCTGTTCGTGTGATGTCATGTCACAGAACGAGACTTAACATACACACACATACACATACGTGTATCCGTGTGGCACTAACAGACCATCTCTAGATCATCATCATCATTTCTTTATATTATAGTTTTTCTTCCCTTCTCGTTGAGACCTCGTGGCGCAACGGTAGCGCGTCTGACTCCAGATCAGAAGGTTGCGTGTTCAAATCACGTCGGGGTCAAACTTTTTGTGGCTAATTTCCACGGAGCTCACTGATGTTTACAGGAAAAGAATGACATTAATGAGAGATCTCTTCATGTTCCTTCTAATTTCTGACATTCTGTATGTTTGCAGTGGTGGGAGAAGTGTGAATGGCAATGTAAGATTATGAAAATAGTAGGACATCAAAGATTCAGTTCAGATTCAGTAAAAAAGGTTTTAATTTAGGAAATGGAAAGAACATGAAAGAGAATGACAACTTATGTGAACCTTTAATGTTTTTATCATATGTAATATACATTGCTTGTTTTAAATGTTATTTACTGCTTTTTAAAAACAAAAAAAGTTTCATTACTAATATTAGCACTAATTTGTCCACCTTCCCAGATCAAATCAAACCACATATACTGTGTGCTTTGTTTTATTATTGTGGCTGGTGGAGGAAGAGCTGTTTCATTTATTGGTGGATACTTTAATCTATAACAATGCAAAACATTTTACAAGATGCTCATTTGTTTTGGCTGTAGAATATAAATAGTGATTCTAGCTGTCAGTGCAAGTACCTCAAATTTGTACATTAACACATTTACGTGAGTAGATGTGTGTAGTTACTCTCTACAGCATATACTTTAGATTTAGATGACATCTTATGGACTTACTTATTGACAATTCTTTTCCTGTGGCTCTGTATTTCTGCCTAAATTGATGTTTGTATCACTGTATGATGGACAACAAGAAGACAACTAGACTCAGTTCATCTAAATTCTCTGTTTGATATTTTTTGTCCTGTAACTAGCAACAATCAAGTATGTTCACTTATTTTTATTAAAAAACACCTTTTAAAACATACACATACAGAGCCAAGGACAGCATCCATCAGTCCCTCTATCTCTAGTCTATGATCAGTGTAATCTGAGAGGAATAGCTAAGAAAATATTCAACAATGGTACCCAACCATGCCTCTTGAAGAATTTCTAATAATGATGATGATTTGGGGCTCAAAGGCAAACCCAGAGGCCTAATCTGTATTCATTAAGACTCTCAACCCCTATCCTATTAGATTATGATAACGCTGATGATAACGGAGATGAAGATAATGAATGTGACAGCGGTGATGGTCCTTGTCATTTCTTCTTCAAGATGTCATGGTGTGTTGTAGTTCAGCTTACTGGAGAGAGAAGACAGAGAGAGAGAGGGATTAGCTTTACATGCCTGGACCAGTTCAAGCTCACACCCTGAAAACACCTGACCTCAGTGTCACTGAGCACCAGATCTCTGACTGGAATCGCAGTCAGGCAGTCAAGCCGGGAAGAATCGCCCCTCATAGGTGGAGGATTTCTGTAGGCATCATTTTGTAAGCAAATTAAACCCAAATCACAGAATTCCTTTTCCTTCCTGTGGGGAATAGTAAAGTTTTAAGTACTGAAATATTTCTCAGAAGCCTGCAGATTAGCTAAGTGAGCAGTTCCTCCATATAAAAATATGCAGTCAGTGGTGTACACAACCACACAGCCTCTCTTCAGTCTAACCAACACACAACAAGCCATTTTTTTGTGAAATCATTTAAACGCAAGAAAACAGCCATCAGGACCGCAACATTAGCTCATCAGACAGTCTGTCGCTGAACCATAATCTAAAATGTTGGCCCAGCTTTCTCTGCCATGCTAGTGCGACTAGCTCGCTAGCTTAAACCTTGTGGAAGACTTTGGTCGATGAATGTGTGTGCGTACATGTGCTAGGCAGGTGTGTGGTCTGGTGTGTATTACTGAGTTGAGACAGGACTTTAGTCTTTCTTTTTTGTCAAACTATTTCATTTATTGATTGCTGTTGGCCTGTTATGAGTCAACCAATAAGTGCTCCTAAAATAAGTTGCAGACCCTGCCTTTAAAACCGTGTGTCATAAAAGTTGATCTAACTTCCCCGTCAGGAGGCAGACAGAAAATAAAAAGCGGTGGTCTCACCTTGTTGCCACTGCAGGTGCCGCAGAGGCATCCAAACAGTCCATTGATCATTTGAATGAGACAGAGGACGAGCGACACGCATGCTGACATGAGCAGAGTGGCGAACAGCCCCACGTTGAATTCAACCACATTCTCTGGAATCAAACACCACTTCCACATGTCCTTGTCGGTCAAGTAGCTCCCAGAGCTGGAAAACATGAAAATGAGCAGTGCAGTCAAACATATGTCGAAGAACAATACAGTGATACATCTGGAAGCATTATTTTATTAATACAGTTCTCACAGTAATTTGTATTTTAGTGGACATAAAAAAAAAAAGATGTAATTTGTGACAAAATACTTTAAGAGATTGTATGTTTGCATTTGAAATACTTGAAATAAATGATTTAATATAGCATTTTATAGTCAAATAAGACACCTTCTTATTCTCAGGTTTAAACTATAGAATGCTTAACCTAATCACAGTCTATGGCCAAATGCAAAAGAAACACATGTCCTGCTGGGTCGATCAGCATTGTGAGCGACAGAACTTCATCTGTGTTGCTCCTAATCACTAGCTCTGGTGTTCAGTGTAAATTTCCTCTGAGATATACTTGTGCTTATTACAGTGGCTAACAAAGAGACTACTACTACAGAGATGACTAACATGTATAATAAAATATCACTTTGTGTTAAATGGAATGTCGTATTTTCAAATTACAAAATCCTCGTATTGTATTATTATTATACAAGTATTATGCTTGTTGATGTATTTGGGCCCATTTCTGAGTTCTCATAAGAGTTTCAAGTGAAAATATCAAATGTACCTGTTAGCAAAAGGTGTCCCCCATTGTAGTGTAGAGTCGCTTTCATTGAGCCACTGGCACAGCGGCCCGTTAACAAGGCCCAGGGCAGCAACAGTCAGACTGTACAGGGACCCTGCCACACCAGCTGCTGCAAAACCAATGGACAGGAACATCTGTAAGGAGCACACACAGTGGAGTCAGTGCTGATAACAATGTGACATTTCCCATGTTGGCTCAACGAGATATTTTTGATGTTGGCAGGAATATTATTTTAAAGAGCTGAGCACCCATAGAATCCTTCTCATGTTACAGTGTTACACTGTACTGACTCTTGTATCCCATGTTTTTCTTTTTTCTTGTATTTTTGACTGATTGTATAAAAGAAGTGGACGTAGCTTCTGGGTCTGAAAAGTGAATGCGGAAGTGCCTAAAACCTGCATTCTTCCTAATGGCCAGCAGGAGGCGGCTCTGCTGGTTTCAGAAAGAGGTCAGAATGAATGGAAGTCTACGGGAAAATGACCCTACGTCTTACTTGATCTATTACCTCAGTAAACACTTTCACACACTAATGAGTCTATGAGCTCAGTCACTAGTTTAAAGTCCTCTTGATACGACCACTAGATGTCCCCAGAGTCACATTCTTTTTACAACGGACTTCATTCAAATGGTCTGGTCATCTATGCAGAAAATGTAGAAGTGTTTTTAAGCTTTTCAGTCAGGCGGTGTCCATCCACACTTACCCCACAGCGGTTGGCACAGCATTTCTTAGCACTGGTCAGATGAATGTGGATGGCAGGAATGAGGATCTGACAGCAGAAAAAGAGAGATGCAGAGAAAGGCAGGATATTTGATGTAAGGAGAGAAAC